>NC_061508.1:251653549-251800618 GCF_022539505.1 Lolium rigidum | reverse complement strand
TGTAAAAGTTTGGTTTGTAAAGTGTCAAAAATGTGATGTGTAGCATTGTCCCACACAAATGGAACAATCAAAAGGCAAGTATCGGCGGCAGGATTTTGGGCAAAATTGTTATGTGCAATGGCAAAGAGATGGAAACTTCTAGCTTGGGAAAGTATGGTTGCATGCGGAGCCAAGTATGGGTATCCTCAAGTGTCAAAGAATCCATTTCAATTGCCAAAGATGAAATGAGAAATCCAAAGAAGAGCAACTTTATGAGGCACAAGATGCATAAGGTGTCTCTCATGTATGACATGGTCCTTTTGGAGATTCTCTAGAGTGTATGATGATAACATCAAGACATACAATAACCATTGTGCCAACAAGATGTGTCAAGATATGTTGCATAAGAAGCAAAAGAGGTGACGAGGAATTGGACCAAACCGCAACTCGACAAGGCAAGCTCTAAAACACGAGGGCGTAAGGCTTGTGGGAACATACCCTTTGGTGTGGTTCCCCATGGGTGAGGTCCTTGTTGGGGTCTTGGGAAAGTATGGTTGGCGTGAGCCGAGTATGGGTATCCTCAAATGTGAAAGAATCCATTGCAATTGCCAAAGATGAAATGACAAATCCAAAGGAGAGCAACTTTTTGTGAGACATGTGGCACAAGATGCATAAGGTGTCTCTCACATGTATGACATGGTCCTTGAGATTCTCGGAGTGTATGATGATAACATCAAGACATACAACAATCATTGTGCCAACAAGATGTTTCAAGATATGTTGCATAAGAGGCAAAAGATGTGACGAGGAATTGGACCAAACCGGAAACTCGACAAACCAAGTCGGAAACACATGAGGGCGAAGGCTTGTGGGAACATACCCTTTGGTGTGATTCCCGCGGGTTAGGTCCTTGATGGGGTAGCTCTCAATTGCGCGTTTCGTGAGCTCATGCTCCGTAGCGGTGGAAGTTTTCGTCCGTGTACCTACACATGGGATAAACACGACAAAGAGCGTGTGTGCATGGTAGATGAACACATCATCCATCATGATGGTCCAAGTCTTGTGCACATCACCATTAGTGTCAATCAACATAGTATGGAATGCATGGCGATGGTGCAAATGGCAAGTAGGTGCATTCATGGCATGTGGTAACTCATGATCATCAAAAAGTGAGAAGGCTATGGGGGCCATCTCGTGGACAATGAAATAAGCATTCTTGCATACCAAGCATAAGAAAGAGCAATTGTTCGCAATCTTGGATGCAAGGATCATGGAAGAGTGTAAACATTTGGGGCAAAGCATGCGAAAGCTAATGTCATCCTTGTCATTATCATTGCAAGCAATACATGGTAAAGAGCAAGTGGTCGGCATATTGCAAGCAATGGTGGAAAAATTGAAGCTCTCATAGCATGGCATGGTCATGGTATCACAAACATTCACTTCCACATGATCAACAATGTTATCAAGCAAAGTATCGCATGGGAAAATGAAAGTAGCATGTGACGTAGAAAATGTATCATCAAGATCATGCATGCACTCATAAGTCATCATGTCCACTAGTGGGATCATGGCATCATCAACACCTATGTTGTTACCTTTGTAGGTCGACTCATTTGAGGTAGGTGTTGTGGAAGTAGGAGGATCCATGTGGTCGACATGTCCGTCTTGAAGCAAGCATGGTGAGATATCATCATCTTCATGCACCATGTACATCTTCTCCATGAGCGGGAACTCGTCCTCCGTGGAACCTAGTGCAACATAAGAAGACACAAACGAGGGAGAGGTTAATGTGTTAGCAAATGTGATGTCCTCCATGGACCTATCATCTACCTCTCTCAACTCACTTAGTGTATCACTCATGTCCTCCAAATGGAAGCACTCAAACTCACATATGGGGTGGGAGTCACTCAACTCACTATCACTCTCATGCTTAAGTGGCTCTCATGCTCACATGGGATTGGTACCAACTCATCGATCAAGCATATAGGAGTAGGCTCGACTTTCTCATCTCCATGCGCCTCCTTGGTTGAAGGGAAGTTCCCATGCTCAACCATCTCAACTCCATCGCCTCCCAAGTCGTCCTCCATCGGTGGCGCCGTAGTGTCGTGGAGAGCTAGGCTCGGATCCACATCATCCTTGCGTTGGCCTTGGAGGTCTTCATCTTGAAGTGTGGGCGCCGTAGGCTTCTTGGTGGCTTGGGCTTGTAGCTTGTCGAAGTAGAGCGTCTTGGCGCTTGGCGTTGTGCATTGCCATGCCACGTGACCCTTGGCCTTGCACACCTCACATAGGAGATTGGGACATTCCCGTGGAGGGTGTCCTTGTTGCTTGCACTTGTAGCATCGGAGTCCATATGCATGTGACGAGGTAGGGGCCATTGTGGTGGTGGCACAAGAGGTGGAAGTCGCCTCATGAGGAAGGTATGCGCGATGTGCACTTGCCATCCTTGGAGTGGTAGACACCGAATGATGGTGTTTGTCGTCTTCATGTCGAGGATCTCGTCTTCGTGCATCATCACCATGGCTTGATTGGTGTCGTCGAAGATCCGTGGAAGATGTTCGTCCATGGCGATCATGAAGTGGCTTGTGGCGGCGAAGCTCATGTGGCGACGTATGTCGATGTAGACCATGAGGTGGTAGTGGTCGACGACTATCATGAGATGGTGTGAGTCGATGACGGTCCTTGCCATGCCTAGATGATGGCTCATGCGACTTGGCATGTTGCTTGCGGCGCCTTGTGGAGCTTGGAGAAGAGGGTCGATGACGATCATGTTGAGGACGCTCTTGATGCTCCATATGATGTACTTGAGGTCGACGATTTTGTGCATAAGCACTCTCATAGTGGCGCCTAGAGGAGCTCGGAGAAGTGTGTCGATGACGCTCATGATGGGGACGCTCTTGATGATCCATATGATGGTGCCATCGTGGAGGTCCTCTATCTTCATATGTAGCTCCATTGGCCAAGTAGGGGCACATGGAGGCACCGGTGTTGCTCATGGTGGGGTCGAGGTGATGCTCCGCCATGGTGTCGATGTCGTAGGCGTGGCGTTTCTCCACCATGTCGTCCATGCTTGATGAGCCATTGTCGATGTAGAGCTCGTCGATGTCGTCCTCAAGATGGCGCTCCACCATGTCGTCCATGTCGATGATGCTTGGGGAGCCATGGTCGGAGTAGAGCTCGTCGAAGTCGTCCTCAAGATGGCGGTGGTATGCCGGTGGTGGTATCGGTGAGCTTGCGGCGGCGGTGGTGGTGGTGGGGCAGCGGCGATGTTTGCCGGTGGTATGCCGATGGCGGTATCGGTGAGCTTGCGGTGGCGGCGGTGGTGGTGGGGCAGCGGCGGTGTTTGCCGGTGATGAAGGGGGGTGATGGTGCTTGCCGGCTGTGGAGAGGAGTGGCGGTGGTCGCGGCGGTAGTGGCGGTGCGAGGCGGCCGGTAGTGGCAGTGGGGGCGCAAGCGGTGGTGGCGGCCGGTCGTGGGCGGTAGTGGTGGCCGGTAGTGGAGGCTGGAGCCTCCACCCGTGTCTGCCTGGAGGTACCGCCCAAGTATGGCTGGAGGTACCGGCCACTAATTCTTCTCCACGGGAGACATGCTGTTCTTCCCTTTCTCTCTCCTGTTCTTCCCCAATTTCAAACCAAATCGACCCAAACTCTAAAATTGATGGAATTTGTGGATAGAAAGTGGGGGAATTAGTAGATCAACACTAGAGACACCAAATCCATGGACCAAAACCACTCAAAACGCAACAAAATCGCAGATCCGTCAAAAGGCAAATTAGGGCTATTTTATTTGGGAATTTTTTGGGAAATTTTTCAGAGATGAAATTGGTGGGTGGAGGGTCAAATCCGCGGAAACCAAAGGCTGCTGATACCATATGATGAGGTCTAAGACCCCGTTTGTGGCCCGATCTTGCGAATTGACCCGGAAACGAAAGGGGAAAAGAGGAAGAACACGAAGAACACGACGAACGCGATGAACATGATGAACACGGGGACACACGCACGCACACCGACCCGATACAACCGATGCTTACCCTCGTGGCTCGATGGACCACGCCGAATAGAATCACCCACGGAAGAGACCGCGGTAGAATTCCGAGGTGAGAGATACGGTGTTGGAGACGGAATCGGTGAGGGAGAGAGAGTGCACACACTAGAATCTCACTCACAAACTCAATCAACAACAAGGGTGGCCTTGATTACAGAGGGATGATACCCTAGGGAGACATAGCTCAAATCCTATTCTAAGCCAAATCTTGTCTAAAAACTAGCAAATGGGGAGTACGGGGATACATATAGCTCAGATTTAGGCAGGGGTACTTTAGGCATTACAAGGGATGAAAGCGTAGACGTTCAGATGAAGAGGAACGGCTCAGATTGAAGTAATTCGCGCACGGGCGGTACCTCGGGCGGAGGTACCGGCCATGGTACCGGAAACAGCCTCAAATTGGTTGAGAGTATGCTCGTGGGACTCGGGCGCGCGAGCGGTGCCTTGACCGGAGGCTCCACCCGAGGTACCGGGGAGCGTTTTCTTCATGTACCGGGGACGGGTACCCCCAGCGGTACCACGGCCGGAGCCTCCGGCCGAGGTACCGGTCCCCCTTCTCCCATGCCAAAGGAGGTACCGGCCAGCAGCACTCGCCGGTAGTACCGGCCAGGAGGGGCCGGTACTACCGGTCTCACCTCCGAGCGCGCGGCCGGCCTTGTGCCGGCCCTCCTCTTCCCTTTTCTCCTTCTTCTTCTTTCTTCTTTCTTCTTCTCCTTCTTTCCTCTCTTCTAGCTCCTTGCACCATGGGAGTTCTTCCTCTCCGTATCCGTGACAACTCTTGTACCTATTGACACATGACATATCGGAATGAGGTAGCACTCCATCCAAGGTATTGACGAGGTCGAGTGTCGAGAGGAAGGAGTTCACCTTGTCGTGTATGGCTTCGGTTCGGTTTGTCGGTCCACTTGGGGGACACCTTGGCCATGGTGTAGCATCAGCGATAGGCGGGGTTGCACTTGACGGTCTTGAGGTGGAGGTGTCCGAAGGCCACCCCGCATCACATGGTCCTTGAGAATCTCGGAGTGTATGATGATATCATCAAGACATACAACAACCATTGTGCCAACAAGATGTGTCAAGATATGTTGCATAAGAGACAAAAGAGGTGATGAGGAATTGGACCAAACCGAAAACTCGACAAGGCAAGTCGGAAACACATGAGGGCGAAGGTTTGTGGGAACATACTCTTTGGTGTGATTCCCGCGGGTTAGGTCCTTGTTGTGGTAGCTCTCAATTGCGCGTTTCGTGAGCTCATGCTCTGTAGCGGTGGAAGTGGTCGTCCGTGTGCCTACACATGGAAGAAACAAGACAAAAAGCATGTGTGCATGGTAGATGAAAACATCATCCATCATGATGTTCCATGTCTTGTGCACATCACCATTAGTGTCAAGCAAGATAGTATGAAATTCATGGCGATGGTGCATGTGGCAAGAAGGTGCATTCATGGCATGTGGTAACTCATGATCATCAAAAATAGAGAAGGCTATGGGGGCCATCTCATGGACAATGAAATAAGCATTCTTGCATACCAAGCATAAGAAAGAGCAATTGTTCACAATCTTGGATGCAAGGATCATGGAATAGTGCAAACATTTTGGGCAAAGCATGTTCAACATGTTATCATTGTTGTCGACAACCCTATGGAAAGAGCAAGTGTTCATCAAGGGTGTCACAACACAAGCATTATCATAATCATTATGATTGCAAGCAATCGGAGCAAATATGAAACTCTCGTAGCATGGCATGTTCATGGTATCACAATCAATCAATTCCACATGATCAACAATTGTATCAATCAAAGCATAACATGGGAATATGAAGGAAGCATGTGACGTGGCAAATGTATCATCAAGATCATGCATGCACTCATAAGTCATCATGTCCACTAGTGGGATCATGGCATCATCAACACCTATGTTGTTACCTTTGAAGGCCGACTCATTTGATGTAGGTGTTGTGGAAGTAGGAGGATCCATGTGGTCGACATGTCCGTCTTGAAGCAAGCATGGTGAGATATCATCATCTTCATGCACCATGTACATCTTCTCCATGATCGGGAACTCGTCCTCCGTGGAACCTAGTGCAACATAAGAAGACACAAGCAAGGGAGAGGTTAATGTGTTAGCAAATGTGATGTCCTCCATGGACCTATTATCTACCTCTCTCAACTCACTTTGTGTATCACTCATATCCTCCAAATGGAAGCACTCAAACTCACATATGGGGTGGAAGTCACTCAACGCACTATCACTCTCGCTCAAGTGGGCTAAGTGGCTCTCATGCTCACATGGGGTTGGTTCCAACTCATCAATCAAGCATGTAGGAGTAGGTTCGACTTGCTCATCTCCATGCGCCTCCGTGGTTGAAGGGAACTTCCCATGCTCAACCATCTCAACTCCATGCGCCTCCGTAGGTGAAGAGAGAATCCCATGCTCACCATGCTCAACTCCCTCGCCTCCTAAGTCGTCCTCAAGTGGTGGCATCTTGGAGACTTGTGCATTGAGCTCGTCGAAGCAGAGCTTCTTGGCGCTTGGCGTTGTGCATTGCCATGCCATGTGACCCTTTGGCTTGCACACCTCACATAGGAGATTGGGACATTCCCGTGGAGGGTGGCCTTGTTGCTTGCACTTGTAGCATCGGAGTCCATAGGCATATGACGAGGTAGGGGCCATTGTGGTGGTGGCACAAGAGATAGAAGTCGCCTTATGAGGAAGGTCTTCATGTCGAGGCTCTCGTCTTCTTGCCTCATCACCATAGCTTGAGTGGTGTCGTCGAAGATCATGTGTGGACGGATGTCGATGTAGACCATGAGGTGGTGGTGGTCGACGACGATCATGAGATGGTGTGAGTCGATGACGGTCCTTGCCATGCCTAGATGATGGCTCATGCGACTTGGCATGTTGCTTGTTGTGCCTTGTGGAGCTTGGAGAGGCGTGTCGATGGTGATCATGTTGGGGGCGTTCTTGATGCTCCATATGATGTCCTTGATGTCGATGATCTTGTGCATCAGCACTCTCATGATGGCGCCTTGGGGAGCTCGGAGACCAATGTCGGAGACGATCATGTTGGGGACGCTCTTGATGATCCATAAGATGGTGCCATCGTGGAGGTCCTCGATCTTCATATGTAGCTCCATTGGTCAAGTAGGTGTATGTGGGCGCCTCGGTGTTGTTCAAGGTGGAGTCGAGGTGAGGCTACGTCATGGTGTCGATGTCGTAGTCGTGGCGTTGCTCCACCATGACATCCATGCTTGATGAGCCATTGTTGATGTAGAGCTCGTCGATGTCGTCCTCAAAGTGGTGCTCCATCATGTCGTCCATGTCGATGATGCTTGGGTAGCCATGGTCGTTGTCGAGCTCCTCGATGTCGGAGATGTCGGTGATGCTTTCGGAGCCATAGTCGGAGTAGAGCTCCACAAGTTCCTCCACATCCGCGGTTCTTGAAGAGGAATCCTCCTCGTAGTGCTCCATGTACTCCTCCGTATCCTCATCTTCGCTATCCATGTTAGCACGATGGTATCTATATGGTGTATGTTAGTGGAAGAACACTACCTCGCAACCTTACCGTGGTATGACAAGATTGGTGTGATCCAACAAACCGAGAGTTAGAACAATTGTATCGGGCACTCACACAAAGACACACGCAAAAACTAGCAAATATGGTGGTAGGTGAGTGTGGTGGAAAGCCAAAAGACGAAATCCGAAATCAAGTGTATTATCAAGAGTGGTGGAAATCCAAAAATCAAATGTCAAAGCGATGATCACTATAAACACGGAAAAGATATGGAACACACACACGAGATGAACGGGGTTAGTGCGACCAAGGAATGAGCGGAAAAGTGTAAGAAGCCCTTAAACAAGGGTGCTCGGTGTCACACTAACACAAGAAGAGATCAAAGCTTGGTTGCAATTGGAGAGACAACTAGATTCACACGCGGCCTCTCTTCTCTTATCTCTCTTTTGCTTAAAAGCTTTTTCTCTTTTGTATTTGGTGGCACTTGCACTCTTTTGTATCTATGGTGGAACTTTGTACACTTTGGTATGTATGATGGCACTTTGCACACTTTTGCTCTTTTTGTGTTTTGGCGGCTTTTTCTCGCACTATGTTAGCGTTAGCTCGCTTTTGCTATCTTGCCACACGAGTTTTGCTTAGAAGCTTGACTCCACACTACACACACACCTCACAATCGGGGCCACGTGCAATGTCTCGCAACACTCAATAAGCAATGCTCGATAGGATAGATCGCAAAAGAAGAGGGGTTACAAGGGAATGCAAGTTATACCTAAGATGTTAGGCGGTGATGAACACACAACTTGCGATGATGGCGGTGATGTCAAGAGTACGGTTGCAAGTTCGGGGTGCCTCGGATGTCGTCGCTTGCTTCAGAGCTGCGGGTTAGTTTCACAAACAAGGCACTCAAACCGGAACAAGCAAACACAAGTTAGCGGAAGAAAAGGGTCAAAGTAGCTTGGCGGTGGTGGCGGTGGTATGCCGGTGGTGGGTGGTGTCGATGCTCTTGCGATTGCGGCGGTGTTTATGGGGCCGCGGTGGTGTGTACCGGTGGTCTGCGGGGGTGACGGAGCTTGCCGGCGGATGAGAGGGGTGGTGGTGGTCGGCGGTGGTGGTGGAAGTGGTGGCGCCCGGTCTGGGGGCCGGTTTGGCCGGGTCTGGGGCCGGCTGCCCCGGTCTGGAGGCCGGTTGGCCGGATCCTGGACCGGCCTGCCCGGTTGGCGACCGGTTGACCGGGTTCTGGGCCGGCCTGGCCGGTCTGCCGCCCGGTCGACCGGATTTCTCAACCGGCCTGTCGTGTTCTTGAGCCAAACTCGTCCAAATCGACCCAAATCGAAGGAAAACGATGGAATTGGGGGCTAGAAGTTGGGGAAATAGTAGATCAAGCACCACAACATCAAATCCATGGACCAAAACCACTCAAAACGCAACCAAATCGCAGATCCGTCAAAAGGCAAATTAGGGCAATTTTTTGGGGATTTTTGGGGAAAATTTTTAGAGACGAAATTGGATGGGTGGGGGGTCAAATCCGCGGAAACCAAAGGCTGCTGATACCATATGATGAGGTCTAAGACCCCGTGTGTGGCCCGATCTTGCGGTTGACCCGAAATCCAAAGGGGAAAGGGAGGGAGAGCGCGAAGAACACGAAGAACACGAGGAACTCACTCATGCACACCAACCCGATACAATCGATACTTACCCCCGTGGCTCGATGGACCACGCCAATAGAATCAACCCGGAAGAGACGCACGGTAGAATTCCGAGGTGAGAGATCGGTGAAGGAGATGAATCTAGGAGTGGGAGAGAGAGTGGTAGCACTAGAATCAAACACACCAAATCCAATCATCCAACAATGGTAGCCTTGATACAAAGGGGATGAAACCCTAGGGAGACAAAGCTCAAATCCATGTCTAAGCCTAAAATCTTGTCTAAGGGGTAAGGGGATGACCTAGGTGCTTATATAGAGGTACAAGGCGACTTGGGTCGAAAAGGTACGCGGTTGGTCGACTCGGGCCGTTTCCGGTCGAGTCTGTTCCGTGAAATCCGGTCAACCGGGTTTCAGCCGGGCTGTAGACAGGGCAGCCTGGTGCAGGGGCCGGTCAACCGGCCGCCAACCGGGAAGTTCGCAAAAGTTTCCCGGTTTGGCGTCGGTACGACGCCGGGGTGGATCCGGTCTGGGGCCCAGTCTGACCGGCCCTGGGACCGACCTGGCCGGCCTGGGGCCCGGTTGGCCAGCCTCTGGACCGGCTGGGCCTCTTCCTCCCGCCTCTTCTTCCTCTTCCTCTTCTTCTCTCTTCCTTGCACCATGGGAGTTCCTTCTCTCCGGTTCCTCGATGACTCTTGTACCTAATGACATGTAACACACCGACATGAGGTAGCATTCCATCCAAGGTATTGACGAGGTCGAGTGTCGAGAGGAAGGAGTTCACCTTGACATATATGGCGGGGGTTTGTGTTGTTGGTCCACTTGGGGGACTCCTTGGCCATGGTGTAGCGTCGATGATAGTCGGGGCTGCACTTGTTGGTCTTGAGGCGTAGGTGTCCAAAGGCCACCCCGCATCATTCACTCTCTCACTCTTCGTTATATCACTCACGACATTACAATTCTCTCGCCTATCTAGAGGTGCATCCTCCAAATGCACTTCAATCTTCTGACGAGACTCATTGACAATTTGTTGTGGTGACATAGGCTGTAAGTTAATTTTCTTGCCCTTGTACTCCAAGTGATATGTATTGGCTCGGCCATTGTGTTGCACAGAACGATCATAGAGCCAAGGCCGACCCAATAGTAGGTGACAAACCGTCATAGGAACCACATCAAAATCAATGCAATCCTTATACGGTCCAATCTGAAACTCAACACGCACCATATGGTTTACCTTCATCTCACCATTGTCGCTCAACCACTGAATATAATATGGATGCGGGTGCGGTAGGTACTTCAACTTCAGCTTGGTACATAACTCCTTGCTTGCTAAATTGCGGCAACTCCCGCCATCAATAATGACCTTGCAAGCCTTGTCAGGACCAACTAAAGCTTTGGTTTGGAACAAATTGCAGCGCTGAGTAGATGCACTAGGCAACACATTACGAGCACGCTGCGACACAACAATGGTACGAGCATCAGAAGGATATGCATCTTCACCATCAGTGTCATAGTCATCATCGTCTGGAGCATTTGGATCAACATCATCTCCAGTCTCATACTCATTGTCCTCATTGATAATCATGACTTTACGGTTAGGACAATCTCTCTTGAAGTGACCCTTGCCACCACATGTATGGCAAAGCATATCACGGTTGCGCGCTGTAGACATGATAGAACCACTCGTACTTGCAGCAGATTCGGACTTCTTTGCATTAGATACATTGGAGACCGGTTTGCTAGGCGGAGTAGAGTAAGGAGCGGAGCGCGTCGAAGGCGCCGGCGCTCGTAGAAGGCGCACGGGGTGTAAAACGCCCACCTCCCGTAGCACGTCCCTTAACCTTTGCTTCTTCGACCAACCGTGATTCAGCTTCTCTTGCATGATGTAACAATTGATTCATATTGGTGTAGGTGTAATGACGAACAATGCCTTTAACATCATACTTCAATCCATTGAGAAAACGCTGCATTGTCATCTCTAGAGACTCACGGACACGACCACGCTGCATAAGCATCTCCATCTCCATGTAGTACTCATCAACAGTCTTCACACCTTGCCTCAATAGTGTTAGCTTATCAAATATATTCCGCATGTAATTCGTAGGCACAAAACGAGAAGTCATAACCTCCTTCATAGCACGCCATGTACGGATAGGTTGTGCACCATCTTCGTCGCGGTTACGAACCAAAGAATCCCACCAACGCAATGCATAACCATCAAATTCAGAAGAAGCAAGCTTGATCTTCTTATCTTCACAATAGTTGGGATGTAAGCTCCATAACTTCTCAATCTTGAGCTCCCAAGTGAGATATTCTTCAACATCAGCTCCTCCTTCAAACTTGGGTATGGAAAACTTGGGCTTACCCAATCCATCTTCTTCATCTTGTCCACGACCATTGCGGCCAAGTGGAACCCAACCACGAGGATGATGACCACGAGGCGCACCACGAGCATTGTGTGCGTCATCTTCAAGCTCAGGATCTTCATCATCGTCTTGCTGTTGTTGTTGTGCAGTCAAATTCTCAATAGCGAGGCGCATATCTGCAATATTGCGCTGGATATCCGTCATTTGATCAGCCAATCCAGTGACGGTGACATTAGTAGCATCCAGCGTTTGTTTGATCTCGTCAACTGTACCCTTAAGCTCATCATCCTTAGTGCGGAATTCACGTCGCATCTCATTACGAAGAGCTTCATACTCCCTCCATGTGATGATATCTGCCGAATTCTTGTTTTCCTGGTTAACAATCTTATTATCACTAGCAGACATGATTAGTAGGTTAGTGCACTAAATCAAAAATATATGGTGGTACTCTCACAACTCACTCAAAACTGATAAGAAAAGGAAATCTTACCGTTCCTGATGAGGACATCCCTACTTCACCACTACCTCCGTCATTGATAAATGAAGATGAACCTGCTGTGAAGCTCAAGTCCAATGAAGTTCGGATTGGACCAATTACAAGAGCTCGTGCGAAGCTACTTAAACAACAGGTGAACTTGTTTCTAAACGATACTTTGATTGATGAGAACTTTATACTGCCTAAGTCCTATTACTTGTGTATCATCAGGTATCAAGAGGAGACGAGCATCGCACGAGGAGAGGAGCAGCTGGACATGAAGACGGACGTCAAGATGGCCGTGAAGCTGGACATGGAGCTGGACATGAAGATATCTCATGGACGCGCGAGGGAGGAGCGGGAGGCATGCGCGAGAGGAGAAGACGACGTCCAGGCCGGTCCAGAACCCGGTCAGACCGGCCACCAGACCGGACCGCCCGGTCCCTGGCCCGGTCGACCGGTCGCCAACCGGATGAGATTTATCGTACCGGGCAAAAACCGGAAAGTTGCGAAGTTTCCGGTTGCCGCCCGGTTGACCGGACCACAGACCGGCCCGCCCGGTCCACAGCCCGGTTGACCGGATTCCAGACCGGACCAGTCCGAGTCCGTCTCGACCGCATCTTTTCGGGTCGGTTATTCTTGTATCTTTTCTACCGTAACTCGTCCCGGACGCCTATATAAGTGCCTTGGACGACCCCTAGCTGCTTTAGACCACGTTTAAGATAAACCCTAGTTCATAGTTGTTTGCTAAGCAAAACTATTGTTCCCCAACTCTCCAATTCGTTGCGATCTGGAGTTTTATGCTACTGAAAGTTTGTGTGATCTGCTGTTCCATTGGGGATTAGAAGATTGCAATCTACCGCTTCGTGGTCGGCGGCTACGTGCGCAAGTGTGTGGAGTTGCGAATATCTTGCAGGGTTGAGAGTTGTTGCATTGGCATCAGGAATCAATCGAGAGACTTCGTCGGCGTCATACAAGTTATCCTCCTCATCATCATCGATTTCATCCGCTGCTACCATCGTGTGTTCATCACCACCCGTCGCTTACTGAGAAGATCGGGCAACCCCTTATCATCTTGGTATCAGATTTCCAGTTTTCCTCGGTAAGCCATCCACAATCCACCCCATAGTTGAGTTGTGAGTGTTAGTTAGGGTTAGGGTTTGCCATAGCCTTAGATTGCACTAATTTCGAGTTTTAGTTGCTTTTCGTAGTTGTTTTTGCGTATCTTTATCTTTCTTCTAGTAGAATTGTTAGGGTTTGTGTTTTCTCTATCATCTAGTTTATCATAGTGTGTCAGTTTTTGTCACTCCGAGTCCACATAGCGTACAGTGTGCTTGTTCCCAACCATAGACACAGCCTATCGATATAAAGTGACTAGGAACTTCCCCAGAAGAGACTAGTTTTACCGCTCGACAGGCTGCTCGTTAGGTTAACGGTGCTTTGCATATTTCTGTTGGCCGTGTTATCAAGGAGTTGTGTCATATATCAAAAAAAAAGAGAAAATTGAAAAGAAGCAAAAAGAGCTACATAGCTGCGTGTGTTCACTAGTAGGAAAACCCTTATAGGCGAAGCTTAGTTCTGTGGCGCACCGTTTTGAGTACGCCACAGAAACTTATTTTGTGGCGCACTAAGCTCGGTGCGCCACAGAAATAGCTTAATTTTGTGGCGCACTACTAAACGGTGCGCCACAAAAACTTGGTGGGCCCCACACCCTGTCACCCCCAACCATTGGTTTTACAATTTCTACGGCGCACAAACCTCGGTGCGCCACGGAAATTACTTCTTCACGTGGCGCACGGCGACAGTGCGCCACAAAAATAATGTTTTCTCGTGGCGCACTTTGTCTCGGTGCGCCACGGAAATAACGTGTACTATATCAAGGCCGTACCCCTCCCTCGCCACGAAGTTCCTCTCCCCTCTCTCCCTCTCTCCCCGCGCCGCCGCCTTCCATGGCGAGCGATGCCGTCGCCGTCGCCGCCGCCGCCGCCTTCCTCCGCGATGGCCGGATGCCGCCACGCTCCACCCATCCCCGCCACCAGCAGCACAAGCCGCTGCGGCGTGGAGGAGGAGGGGCCGGCGCGGCGTCAAGGTGGAGGAGCCGCCGCCGCGTCAAGGTGGAAGAGCCGCCGCGACCTCCACCCCTCGCCGTCGTCGTCGGTGAGCTCCTCCACAACTGTCCAAATCGTCGGTAAGCTCCCTCCCCTCCCCTCCCTCTTCCTCCCCGCGCGAGCACAACGTGCTCGACGAAATGCTCGCTCGGTTGGCTCTGGATGCATTTGCTTGCTAGTGATGCTTAGATGTTAATCTTGATGCTACTTGGTTCATTTGTTGGCTCTGGATGCATTGCTGCTAGTGATGCATTGCTACTCGGTTGGTTCATTTGATGCTACTTGGTTCATTTGTTGTGCTCAGTGAGGTTAGCTGTTAATCTTGATGGCTTATTACTACTGGTTCATTTGTTGTGCTCGGTGAGGTTAACTCGTTAACAATTTTCTTGATGGGTTCATAGGAATTTGATGCTACTGTTCATTTAAATGCTTGTTGTGCTCGGTGAGGTTAAGCTGGTTCATAGGAATTTAAATGCATGAAATGCTACTTGGTGGGTTTGTATACATACATATTTATAGTTGCTCTTGGTTGGCTCGGGGATTAGTTTTCTGGACCCCAAGTAATTCTCTCGTTGGGATTAGTTTTCCGGACCCCAAGTTTTTGGACCCTCGATGATTTACTTGATGGATTCTTGTGAGCTTATGGTATGCTTATAATGCTCGATTAGTGGGGATGCTTACTTGGATCATGTGCATATAGTTCATATAGTTCCCTAAAAATAAAGAATGCTCCCCGGCCGGAAGCTTGATGTCTTAGCTCAGCCAATGATGCAAAGGCTGAGGCAAAAACTTGGATAAGAACATATACTAAAATGTGTGATTTAAATGGAATGCTTATGATGGTTACTACCAAGTGATGAATAATCCCTTATGGTACCCCAGACTTTGTTTTGAACTCAAGCTGAGTAATGATAAATTTCTATTTCTTGTGTTGGCTTTGATGAAAATAGAGATATCCACGGTAGGGGATCATGTAAATGAATGCCACTCGTGGTATCCTTTGAAGAAAAAGGACTGTTTCGATGGTTTTAAAAGGCTAGGTGGTGCTAGGTGATTCGGTTGGCTACCAAGACTTGTCTCATCCGGTTAGCTGGGATATGCTATGTGTTGTTGCTTGTTTAGGCATATCTATCACTTACTGGATTTACTTGGTTCTTGATTGGCCTCTCTTTTGCCAGCATCACTTGGTCTATATACCAAGTGATGAATAATCCCTTTGGAGCATCTGCTCCATGCATGCTATGTGTGTTTGAGCATCTTGACTTATGTCCCTATGATAATGGATCATCAAATGTTCCCTTTGTCCCTGGTTGCCTCCTTAATTGATGCCTTATGATCCAAATGATCCAAGTCCCTTGCATGATCCCATTTGTCCCTAATGTTGCTTAATTAAGATGAATAAATTCCCTCTAATCACCATTTGGAGATCAAGACTAGTTCTTGATATCCATTAGTTACTGTCAACACATGTGTTTGCATGTGTGTGTGAGCTGCTTGTAGTGTCACTTGACTATTCAAGTTTCAATGTTGGTTACTTTTCCTCTAGTGCAAGAAATGGTTGAGCGAGATGTTTATCCACTCGTTGGCCTTTATTCTTGGGTAGCTCAAAGTGTCATGCACTTACTGGATCATCAAATGTTTCCCTTAATTTGTCCCTGGTTGCCTCCTTAATTGATGCCTTATGATCCAAATTACTATATTATTGGATTGAGTGATATGGCTACTGCTTGTTTGCTCTCCAAATGCTATATATGTGTATTTGACCATGCTTATGATGGATTTCTTTTAAGGACTCTAGCTAGATTAGAGGGGAAAAAGTTGCTGCTTTGTTGCCTATGATAATGGATCATCAAATGTTTCCCTTTGTCCCCGGTTGCCTCCTTAATTGATGCCTTATGATCCAAATGACCCAAGTCCCTTGCATGATCCCATTTGTCCCTAATGTTGCTTAAGATGAATAAATTCCCTCTAATCACCATTTGGAGATCAAGACTAGTTCTTGATTTCCATTAGCTAGACTCCAATATTAAAAATGTCTCCCAAATATGGAGACAAACATTTTAACATTACCCCAAGTGATTTACTTGTCGATGATTAGATGGTTGGTCGATCACTCGTACACTCGGGGGTGGAGCAAGTGAGGCTTGGTGTGATGGCACAAATATCAATATCTTGTGCATCCTACCTCGGCCTCACTTACTCCATCTCTCGGATGTTAATATTTGTTTCGACCAACAAAGTATGAGGCATTCCATTTAGTTGATACCACTTGGCTCTTTCTTCCATTTTAGTGCCGATGATTAGAATGTTCGGTCAATCGTACACTCCGGGGTGTCGCTAGTGAGCCTGGTGTGATGGCACAAATATCAATCTCTTGTGCATCCTACCCGGCCTCACTAACGCCATCCCGGGATGTTCATATTTGTTTCGACCAACAAAGTATGAGGCATTCCATTTAGTTCATACTAGCTACTTCTTAATTGCATTGGCCTTTCTTCCATTTTAGTGCCGATGATTAGAATGTTTGGTCACCTATACGCCGCAATATACTTTGTAGACGAGCCCCCTTTCCCCGGCCGCCGTTCCGGTGAACGAGTCCTTGATGAGACAACAACGCCGACATGCCTCTCCGGCGCAGCACCACTTTTCTTCTCTCGCCGTCCGATGCGTGAACGAGTCCTTAATGCCAAGACGGTGCCGGCCTCCCTAGCATCATGCCGACCTCTGTTGTCGCGCTTCGGGCCGTGTCGATCATGCGCCCTGCACTCTTCGCCTTCTTGCCCGGTGAACGAATAGACTAATCGTTGGAATAAGGAAGCCGATGACGGCCGATCGCAATTTAATCTTGCGACCGGCTGTCATCGGTTTCCTTATTCCAACGATCAGCCTATTGGTTCACCGGGCAAGAAGGCGAACAAGTGCAGGCGCGGGACACACGGCTTGAAGCGCGGCAACACGGCCCGGCATAATGCGTCGGGCAGGCCGGCACGGTCTTTGCATCAAGGACTCGTTCATCGGACAGCGAGGGACCGGCGTGGTTCTGCGCCGGAGATGCAGATCGGCGTTGTTGTGTCGTCAAGCACCCGTTGACCGAACGCCGACCGGGGAAAGGGGCCCTTCTGCAAAGTATTTGTGTTGACCAACAATGTATGAGGCACATATTCTATTTTGTCATTCCATTTGCTTTGAGATTTTCAAAATGCCGATGATTAAAATGTTTGGTCACCGTACACTCGGGGTGGCGTAAGTGAGCTCGGTAAGATAGCACAAATATCAATCTCTTGTGCATCCTACCCGGCCTCGCTTACACCATCCCTAAATGTTAATATTTGTGTTGACCAACAATGTATGAGGCACTTATTCCATTTTGTCATTCCATTTGCTTTGAGATTTTCAAAATGCCGATGATTAAAATGCTTGGTCACCGTACACTCGTGGGCGGTGTTAGTGAGCCTCGTGTGATTGCACAAATATCAATCTCTTGTGCATCCTACCTGGCTCGCTAACTCCGTCCCGGAATGTTAATATTTGTTTCGACCAACAAAGTATGAGGCCCTTGTCATTCCATTTGCTTTGGTATTTTCAAAATGCCGATGATTAAAATGTTGGTCACCGTACACTTGGGGGTGGCGTAAGTGAGCCTGGTAAGATAGCACAAATATCAATCTCTTGTGCATCGGACTTGGTCTCACTGACGCCATCCATAAATGTTAATATTTGTGTTGACCAACAATGTATGAGGCACTTATTCCATTTTGTCATTCCATTTGCTTTGACATTTTCAAAATGCCGATGATTAAAATGTTTGGTCACCGTACACTCGGGGGCGGCGTAAGTGAGCCTGGTAAGATAGCACAAATATCAATCTCTTGTGCATCGGACTTGGTCTCACTTACACCGTCCCCGAATGTTAATATTTGTGTTGACCAACAATGTATGAGGCATTTATTCCATTTCTCTTGTGCATCGGATACTTGTTGGTCTCACTTTCTTCCATTTTCATCATAGTAGGAACTCGGATGGAAGGACCCCGATGCAAGCGAGCCCGGTGGGTAGAGATGACGGAGCAAAGGAGGAACCGGATGAAGACTACTTTGTATCTCGAAATTGTGAATTTTGTATGAATTAAGAGTTGTATGCAAAACATTTGACACTTGCCACTATATATGTATCTCGATCGGGCTCTAAGTAATGTGATGATGATGTCTATGTTATATCTGTGCAATGTACATGATATTTATATTATATCTGAATGTTGCTGTATATAACTCGTGTATCTCGTATTGTGTATCCGTATTGCCGTGTATAAACCGTATATGTATAGCGAGTACAGCACAAAATCGTGTATAATACAAGCAAATTCTGTGGCGCACTAAGAAGCAATTTCGTGGCGCACGCTCTTCTGTGGCGCACCTAAGAACAAGTGCGCCACAGAAACCTTAATTCTGCGGCGCATGGGCAGGTGCGCCACAAAAACCTTATTTTTGTGGCGACGTTTCTGTGGCGCACCTCCCATGCGCCACAGAATCCATTTTTGGTGCGCCACTGATGAGGCTTTTCCTACTAGTGGTTCTACAAAAAGAAAAAAAGAAAAAAAGATAAGTGAAGTGCTAGTTGACTCAAGTGAAGGCCTAAGTTTACTTTACTGCACCCGTAGTTGAGCAATCTTGTGCCTGTCTCGTTGAGCTTTGCTAGCGTCTCTCTAGTGCATTGCAACTTTTCCCACATATAGTTGCATTGCCCCATTATATCGCCTTGTGTGAGTATCATTGGTTGTCTACGGTCAACGCTAGAGCTTGTTATTGGTGCAAATAGGTAGCCTACCTACAGCCCCACATATATCCTGCTTTGTCGTGTGATTTGTTCTTATACCCTTGATATTCGCTTCGCTACATCCGTGCACTAGTCCGTCAATCCAAGTTGGTAAGCAAAACTAATTCACTTTGGAGCGGTAAGATTTACCTTTCTTATCAGAACACAACCGGACGAATTTTGGCGAACTTCCCGGTTTGCCGCCCGGTTGACCGGATTCTACGCCAGGTTGCCCGGTCACTGGCCCGGTTGACCGGATTTCAGACTGGATTCTTCCTGGTCTACGGTCTAGCTGGGCAGATTTCAAGCGGTTTCTGCGTGATACTTTTAAGTGTGCACGTTTGAGTAAGCCGGTGGTGTGCTCTAACACTACCGTGGAGGAGGTTGTTCCAGTATCGACAGTAATTGAGGAGAGGAAACCTGGCTCTGATACCAAGAGCACTACTGTGACTGTTGAGGAGGATGTACCATTGAGCGGGCTGAAGATGCAACTCAAGAAGGTACAAGATGATGCTTGCAAGACAGTTGACAAGGTTCAGCGGTGGAGTTTGTTTCAGACTCAGTGCTTTATCAAAGGCAAGGCTTGAAAGTTGATGGTTGATGGTGGTAGCTGTATGATACGGTGAATCCAAGCCAATCCACCTAAGTTGATGCCCGATCTTTCACAGCGCGAACCTGGGGTAGAGAATCCTCCCAACAACGCGATGAACGCAGCCTGGAGAAGAGGGAACGAATCCAGCAAGCAACGGATCGACGAACGATACGCCTCAAACCAATAGCTAGATAATCTTTGATGAACACAAGAACCTTCGCAGCGGATAATATAGATAAACGGCAGCGCCGTACCCCCGGAGGGATGATACACGTGAACACACGCAATGGGGAAAACCCTAATCTTGAGATTAAACTTCAACTAACCTAAACCCTAGTCGTGCCTCCACTTATATGAGAGGTGGGGTGGCCGGCCAGCCCTAGTGGGCCTCTCTACCTTGGTTTGGACAGGCCCAAACCAAACTCGACTCAAATTATTAAAAACCCTAATTGGCCCACATATGACCATTACATAAACTAGGATAAATAAGCTGGTGGAGTCCTGAATCGGGGCTCCACATAGGCCTCCAAGCCCGTATCATCCTCCCCCCCTTCAAGAAGCGTTGTCCCCAACGCGTGAGGGTCTTCTGGAAAAGGTGACGTGATATGAACATGACACGTCCTCGCCGTCTTCAAGTCTTGCTTGCCTTCCACACCACATCCTCCCTCGCGGCCTGCTTGACTTGACACGGCACTTGGCGCCTCCTTTCTTCTCCACATGAGCTTGGACTTCGGCGCCAACTCCTTCTTCTTGCGAGGTTTTGATGGAACCTTGTGTCGCTGCACATGACCCTGCACAAGATGTGTAATTCCAGGGCCACATAGATGTCTCACACGTCCATCCTTGCCTCGATGCATCCGCGGTGTCGCGGAAAACTGGACTGCAGTACTCCTAGCACGGTAGTGCCGCTGCCCACTGTCTCCACTAACACGCTGCGCTACAGCCTGTCTAGGCGCCGGTTGACCGGGCGGGTGACCGGCCCGGCCGGTCCTGGAGCCGGTCGGCCGGCCCTGGCACCGGACTGAAACACCATCCGCACTGGCTTCTCTAACCTTCTTGCCTCCCACTCCTCCCACGCGCATCTGCGCCATATGTACTGGAACATCATCAGCACAAACATCATCAGTCTGCATACTAGCATCAACACAAACTGGAACTATAGCACATGCTGCAACATCCACATCAACAACAAGTGTAGCTTCATCCGGCTTGTCACCAACAAGAACTTGCTTGTCATCTACAGGCTTGGCTGAAACATCACCAACATCAATGCTCGGAACATCATGCACCTTATGCTGCACATTAGGCTTGTGCAACTTCTCCTTACGCACCACTAATTCCACATCGGACTTGATATGATCATCACTCATAGGCTTCAAAGTCCGTTGTTTGCCACCATGCATAAAAGAATATGTATTTGCTCGCCCAGCATGTGTCACATTGCGATCATACTGCCAAGGACGCCCAAGTAGCAATCCACACACCTCCAATGGCAACACATCGCAATCGATCTCATCAACATAATCATCAACTGTAAATGGCACACGCACCTTGTGAGTAATCTTCAGCATACCACAGCTATTCAACCACTCAAGACGTTTAGGTTCGGGAAGACGCCATGTAGACAACCCCAATGCTGCCACCATCGCCTTGCTAATGCCATTAGTACAGCTACCACCATCAATCATCAACTTGCAAGCCTTGCCCTTGATAAAGCACCGAGTCTGAAACAAACTCCACCGCTGAACCTTGTCAACTGTCTTGCAAGCATCATCGTGTACCTTCTTGAGTTGCATATTCAGCCCGCTCAATGGTACATCCTCCTCAACAGTCACATGAGTGCTCTTGGTATCAGAGCCAGGTTTCTTCTCCTCTGAAGATTTCACCTCAACTTTAGTGACTGTTGGTAGTGGAACAATCTCCTGAATAGGAACTATGCACTTGTCCACTTCCTCTATTGCATGCACAACTCTGGACGACTGCTTACGCTGCTGCAATGGTAACCCAAAACCACCACGAAGAAACTTTTTGAAGTCCGCCCAAGTATAAGCATACTCGCCTCTATCAATGGCATCATACCAATATATGTCCAACTCGGCATCCACACGCCGGTGAGCTAGAATACAGGCATCATACCCAGAGAACTTCCCTTTGTAGCGACGACATCGTTGGAAACCCAACTCCATGTACTTCTCCCAATCCTCGTACTGCTCAATTGTCGCGTCATGGCATAAATACCACTTTAGTCCTGACACACAATGCGGTACGTCCTCCCAACGGCGGATATCAAGGTAATCATTGAAAACATCACCGGATTTCGTGCCACGTGAACACCGTACGCCACGCACATCGTCTCCAAATGAAGCAACAATAGTAGTAGCATCAAGGAGCATCGCCGGAGAAACAAGAGCAGCAGTAGCCGAAGAAGCAACCGCAGTAACAGGAGAAACCACCGGAGGAAAAGCCGCGAGAACGGACGCCGTCCCGGCCCAGGACCCGGTTGGACCGGCCTCCAGACCGGCCAGTCCGGTCACTGGCCCGGTTGACCGGTCGCCAACCGGATCGGCTGCCTCGTACCGGAGCAAAACCGGAAATCGGCGAATTTGCGAATTTCCCGGTTTGCAGCCCGGTTGACCGGATTTTACGCCGAGGCTGCCCGGTCATCGGCCCGGTTGGACCGGAGTTTACGCCAGGCTGCCCGGTCACCGGCCCGGTTGGACCGGAGTTTACGCCGGGCGGCCCGGTCAACGGCCCGGTTAACGGATTTCGACCGGATTTTTCCTGGTCGCGAATTTTCGTCTTCTTCCCGATTCCGGTCGCGATTTTTCGCGATTTTGACCTCCGAAACAGCCATGGATGACCTCCAAACTCCACCAAACAATGCCAAACTTCCTCCAACCAAACTCCTTCGACCGAGAGCCAAACTCCTCCGATCTTAGAGCTAATCTTCTCCGCAGTAAACCGATCCAAAGAGATCGATCAACAAAACCTCGCCGTGAGCAACCCAGAAAGCTGATACCACATGATACGGTGAATCCAAGCCAATCCACCTAAGTTGATGCCCGATCTTTCACAGCGCGAACCTGGGGTAGAGAATCCTCCCAACAACGCGATGAACGCAGCTCGGAGAAGAGGGAACGAATCCGGCAAGCAACGGATCGACGAACGATACGCCTCAAACCAATAGCTAGATAATCCTTGATGAACACAAGAACCTTCGCAGCGGATAATATAGATAAACGGCAGCGCCGTACCCCCGGAGGGATGATACACGTGAACACACGCAATGGGGAAAACCCTAATCTTGAGATTAAACTTCAACTAACCTAAACCCTAGTCGTGCCTCCACTTATATGAGAGGTGGGGTGGCCGGCCAGCCCTAGTGGGCCTCTCTACCTTGGTTTGGACAGGCCCAAACCAAACTGACTCAAATTATTAAAAACCCTAATTGGCCCACATATGACCATTACATAAACTAGGATAAATAAGCTGGTGGAGTCCTGAATCGGGGCTCCACATAGGCCTCCATGCCCGTAGCACTGTACTAATGGCATTAGCAAGGCGATGGTGACAGCGTTGGGGTTGTCTACATGGCGTCTTCCTGAACCTAAGCGTCTTGAGTGGTTGAATAGCTGTGGTATGCTGAAGATTACTCACAAGGTGCGTGTGCCATTTACAGTTGGTGATTATGTTGATGAGATCGATTGCGATGTGTTGCCATTGGAGGTGTGCGTATTGCTACTTGGGCGTCCTTGGCAGTATGATCGCAATGTGACACATGCTGGGCGAGCAAATACATATTCTTTTATGCATGGTGGCAAACAGCGGACTTTGAAGCCTATGGGTGATGATCATATCAAGTCCGATGTGGAGCTAGTGGTGCGTAAGGAGAAGTTGCACAAGCCTAAAGTGCAGCAAGAGGTGCATGATGTTCCGAGCATTGATGTTGGTGATGTTTCAGCCAAGCCTGTAGATGACAAGCCAGTTCTTGTTGGTGACAAGCCGGATGAAGCTACACTTGTTGTTGATGTGGATGTTGCAGCATGTGCTACAGTTCCAGTTTGTGTTGATGCCGGTATACAGACTGATGATGTTTTTGCTGATGATATTTCAGTACATGTGGCGCAGATGCGCGTGGGAGGAGTGGGAGGCGAGCGCGTCAGTGGAGACAGTGGGCAGCGGCACTACCGTGCTAGGAGTACTGCAGTCCAGTTTTCCGCGACACCGCGGATGCATCGAGGCAAGGATGGACGTGTGAGACATCTATGTGGCCCAGGAATTACACATCTTGTGCAGGGTCATGTGCAGCGACACAAGGTTCCATCAAAACCTCGCAAGAAGAAGGAGTTGGCGCCAAAGTCCAAGCTCATGTGGAGAAGAAAGGAGGCGCCAAGTGCTGTATCAAGTCAAGCAGGCCGCGAGGGAGGATGTGGTGTGGAAGGCAAGCAAGACTTGAAGACGGCGAGGACGTGTCATGTTCATATCACGTCACCTTTTCCAGGAAGACCCTCACGCATTGGGGACAACGCTTCTTGAAGGGGGAGGATGATACGGGCATGGAGGCCTATGTGGAGCCTAGATTCGGGACTCCACCAGCTTAATTATCTTAGTTTTTGTAATTGTCATATATTGGCAAATTAGGGATTTTTAATAAATCGAGTCAGTCTTGGTTTGGGCCTGTCCAACCAAGTTAGGGAGGCCCATAGTGGGGCGCCCAGCCCAGCAAGGGCTGGCCGGCCACCCTTCCCCTCATATAAGGAGGTGGGGCGGCTAGGGTTTAGGTAGAACAAGTTTAGTCTAAAAGTTAGGTTATACCTAGTTGCGTGTGTTCACGTGTATCATCCCTCCGGGGGTACGGCGCTGCCGTTTATCTATATTATTATCCGCTGCGAAGGTTCTTGTGTTCATCAAGGATTATCTAGCTCTTGGTTTGAGGCGTATCATTCATCGATCCGTTGCTTGCTGGATTCGTTCCCTCTTCTCCAGGCTGCGTTCATCCGTTGTTGGGAGGATTCTCTACCCCAGGTTCTCGCTGTGAAAGATTGGGCATCAACTTAGGTGGATTGGCTTGGATCCACCGTATCAGTTCCAAAGTAAATTAGTATTACTTACCACTTGTAGTAACAACTAGTGCACGGATGTAGCGAAGCGAATATCAAGGGTATAAGAACAATCACACGACAAAGCAGGGTATATGTGGGGTTGTAGGTAGGCTACCTATTTGCACCAATAACAAGCTCTAGCACTGACCGTAGACAACCAAAGATACTCACACAAGGCGATATAATGGGGCAATGCAACTATATGGAGGAAAGGTTGCAATGCACTAGAGAGACGCTAGCAAAGCTCAACGAGACAGGCACAAGATTGCTCAACTACGGGTGCAATAAAGAAAACTTAGGCCTTTCACTTGATTCAACTAGCACTTCACTTTGCTTTTTGTATTTTTCTTTTTTGTAACACACGCAGCTATGTAGCTCTTTTTGCTTCTTTTCAACTTTCTTTTTTTTTATGACTCAACTCCTTGATAACACGGCCAACAAGATATGCAAAGCACCAAAACCCTAATGAGCAGCCTGTCGAGCGGTAAAACTAGTCTCTTCTAGGGAAGTTCCTAGTCACTTATATCGAAAGGCTGAGTCTATGGTTGGGAACAAGCACACTGTACGCTATGTGGACTCGGAGTAACAAAAACTGACACTAGACAACTAAGTAACACAAGATGATAGAGTAAACTCAAACCCTAAAATACTAGATGAAAGATAAAGTTAAGCAAAAACAACTACGAAAAGCAACTAAAACTCGAAATTAGTGCAAGCTATGGCTATGGCAAACCCTAACCCTAATTTTTTTTTGGCTTTTTCTGTATAGGAAAACACTCACAACTCAACTATGGGGTGGATTGTGGATGGCTTACCGAGGAAAACTGGAAATCTGATACCAAGATGATATGGGGTTGCCCGATCTTCTCAGTAAGCAACGGTGGTGATGATGATCACGGGGTGATAGCAGCGGAGAAACACGATGATGTAGTGGATGATAACTTGTATGACGCAACGAGATCTCTCGATTGGTCCCTGTCGCCAGATGCAACAGCTCTCAACCCTGGAAGATATTCGCAACTCCACACACTTGCGCACGTAGCCGCCGACCACGAAGCGGTAAGTTGCAATCGTCTAATTCCCAATGGAACAGCAGATCACACAAGACTTAAACAGGATCTACACAATATCCAAGCAATATGGTGTAGGGAATTCAATAGTTTTGCAGAGCAAACAACTAAGAACTAGGGTTTATCTTAAACGTGGTCTCAAACAGCTAGGGGGTCGTCCAAGGCACTTATATAGGCGTCCGGGACGAGTTCTGGTCGAAAAATACAAGTAAAACCGACCCAGAATAGATCTGGTCGAGACAGACTCGGACTGGTCCGGTCTGGGATCCGGTCGACCGGGCTGTGGACCGGCCGGTCCGGTCGGTGGTCCGGTCAACCGGGCGGCAACCGGGAAACTGCGAAGTTTCCGGTTTCTGCCCGGTACGATGCACTCCCTCCGGTTGGCGGCCGGTCGACCGGGCCAGGGACCGGGCGGCCCGGCGTGGGGGCCGGTCTGACCGGGCGCTGGACCGGCCTGGACTTCTTCTTCTCCTCTCGCGAATTCCTCCCGCTCCTCCTGATGAGGTCTAAGACCCCATGTGTGGCCCGATCTCGCGGATTGACTTCGAAACCAAAGGGGAGAGATGGGAGAACGCGAGGAACACGAAGAACACGATGGGCACGAGGAACTCCGAGACTCACGCACGCACACCAACCCGATTCACCCGATGCTTACCTCCGTGGCTCGATGGACCACGCCAATAGAATCTCCTAGGAAGAGGCACGGGGCGGAATTCCGGAGAGAGATTGGGGTTGGAGAGGAAGAGCTTGGTGAGTGAGAGAGAGTAACAAGTACTAGAATCTCAATCAACAAGATCAAAGTCAACAACCAAGGTGCCTTGATTACGAGAGGATGATACCCAAGGGAGACTAAACTCAAAGGTAGGTTTGAGTTCAAAACAAGTCTAAGGGGTAAAGGGGGTGTCCTGGGTGCTTATATAGTCTTACAAGGCGACACGGGCCGAAAAGGTACAAGTGAAACCGGTTCGGGCCGAAAAGGTATCTTTAGTCGGGCAGGCCGGTCAGGCGGCCGGTCAGACCGGACCTGGGACCGGGCAGGCCGGTCAGGCGGCCGGTCAGACCGGACCTGGGACCGGGCAGTCCGGTCGCCGACCGGGTCCTGGACCGGGCTGCAACCGGGCGGGGTGCCGAGGTTACTGGATGGTGCCCGGATGGCACCGGTTGGGAGGCCGGTCTGGACCGGGTGTCCCGGTTGAGGGGCCGGTTGGACCGGATTCTGCGCCGGGTGGCCCGGTCAGGAGGCCGGTCAATCGGGTTCTGGACCGGCTGGCCATCTTCTCTTCCTTGCGTTCTTCAGGTGACTTCCGGTTCAAATCCATGTCCATCTTCATGACCAGCTGCTCCTCTCCTCCTCTTGACCACGTCATGTTCTCCTCTCCGGCGTCTTGATGTGCCTTGTACCTAATGACACATAGCACGTCGGCATGAGGTAGCATTCCATCCAAAGGGGTGTCAAGATCAAGGGTGGTGAGGAGCAAATTCACCTTATCATGTAGCGCTTTAACTCGAGCCCTAGTCATCGGTCCACTTGGGGGACTAGTTGGTCTTGGTGTGGAGGTGACCGAAGGCCACCCCGCATCATCTCCCCCCCCCCTTGGGAAAGAGTCGTCCTCGACTCTTGTGCCTCCTCATCTTCATGATATGGCGACAAGTCCGCCACGTTGAATGTGTTGCTCACCAAGTACTTGGAGGTGGGGATGTCGATGACGTAAGCGTTGTTGTTGATGCGTTTGAGGACCTTGAAGGGACCATCTCCTCTTGGCTTGAGCTTCGAGTTGCGTTCATGAGGGAATCTTTCCTTCCGGAGGTGGATCCAAACGAGGTCGCCTTCTTGAAATATGCGTTCCTTCTTCTTGGCGTTGAGGCGGGTAGCTTGACGAAGCACATGTTCTTGAATGGTAGCTCTTGTTTCTTCATGAAGTTTCTTGATGGCGGCGGTGCGCTTGTCGAAATCCATGTTGATCCGCTCATGAAGGGGGAGCGGTAGTATGTCGAGTGCCGTGAGCGGCTCAAACCCGTAGACGACCATGAAGGGACTCCTTGATGTAGTCGAGTGCTTGGCGCGGTTGTAGGCGAACTCCGCGTGTGGAAGGCATTCCTCCCATGACTTCAAGTTTTTCTTCACGAGGATGCGTAGAAGGGTGGAGAGGCTTCGATTGACCACTTCCGTTTGGCCGTCCGTTTGCGGGTGCGAGGATGATGAGAATAAGAGCTTCACTCCAAACTTGGCCATGAGCGACTTCCAAAGATAACTCATGAACTTGACGTCTCGATCCGACACAATGCTTTGCGGTACTCCATGTAGGCGAACAATTTCCACTGAAAAACAATGAAGCAATGTGTGAAGCATCGTCGCTCTTATGGCAAGGTATGAAATGAGCCATCTTAGAGAATCTATCCACTACCACAAATATAGAATCATGACCATGCTTAGTGCGAGGCAATCCTAGAACAAAATCCATGCTAATATCCGTCCATGGTGCATGTGGAATAGGTAATGGGGTGTAAAGACCATAAGGGTTGGAGGTAGACTTAGCTTGTAAGCATGTAGTGCACCGGCGGCAAAGGCGTTCCACGTCGCGGTACATTCTTGGCCAATAGTAGTGGGTTGAGAGCATGGCGTATGTCTTCTCTCGACCAAAGTGTCCCATAAGACCACCTCCATGTGACTCTTGCAAAAGCAATTTTCGAAGCGAAGACTCGGGAATGCAAATCTTGTTAGCTTTAAACAAGTAGCCATCATGCAAATAGAAATCATCCACTCCTCGTTCAATGGAGCACTTCTCAAAAATTGGAGCAAAGAAAGAATCGGAAGGATAGAGTTCTTTGATCTCTTCGAGTCCCAAAACATGAAAATCCAAACGAGTTAGCAAAAGGGTGTTTTTGCGGGAAAGAGCATCCGCCACGACATTGTCCTTGCCCTTCTTGTATTTGATCACATATGGGAAGGACTCAATGAACTCGACCCATTTTGCATGTCTTTTGTTCAAGTTATGTTGGCTTTTCAAATATTTTAAAGACTCATGGTCGGAATGAATGATAAACTCTTTTGGCCAAAGATAGTGTTGCCAAACTTCAAGAACACGAACCAAAGCGTAGAGCTCCTTGTCATATATAGGATAGTTGAGGCGTGCGCCATCTAACTTCTCACTATAGTATGCCACGGGTTTGCCCTCTTGCATAAGAACACCACCAATACCAAGCCCACTTGCATCACACTCAATCTCAAAAGTTTTGGCAAAATTTGGAAGAACAAGAAGGGGAGCTTCGGTAAGGCGTTTCTTCAACTCATCAAAAGCATTTTGTTGGGCCTTTCCCCAAACAAACGGAACATTCTTCTTGGTAAGCTCATTCAAAGGGCAAGCAATGGTGCTAAAATCTTTCAAAAAGCGGCGGTAGAAACCGGCAAGTCCATGAAAACTTCGGACTTGGCCAACATTTGTAGGAGTAGGCCAATTATGGATGGCCTCCACCTTGGAAGAATCAACATCAATCCCATTAGCAGAAACCACAAAGCCAAGAAAAACCAATTTGTTTTGAGCAAAGGTGCACTTGGGGAGGTTAGCATAAAGCTTTTCATGACGCAAGATGCACAAGACTTCTCTCACATGGTGCACATGGTCCTCGAGACTTTTGCTATAGATGAGAATATCATCGAAATAGACAACCACACTCTTGCCAATGAGAGGGCGCAAGATGTGATTCATGAGGCGCATGAAAGTTGATGGAGCATTGGATAGACCAAATGGCATAACAAGCCATTCATATAGACCAAGTTTGGTCTTGAATGCCGTTTTCCATTCATCACCAATTGCCATGCGGATTTGGTGGTAGCCACTACGCAAATCGATTTTAGAGAAAATCGTGGCACCACAAAGTTCATCGAGCATATCATCTAAACACGGAATGGGATGGCGGTAACGGACGGTAATGGCATTGATGGGGCGACAATCCATACACATCCGTTGCGTCTCATCCGGTTTAGGCACAAGAATCACGGGAACCGCACAAGGGCTAAGGCTTTCGCGGACGTACCCTTTGGCGAGGAGATCTTGTATTTGCCGTTGTATCTCCTTTGTTTCTTCGGGGTTGGTGCGGTAGGCGGCACGGTTTGCAAGCGGAGCGCCGGGTATGAGGTCGATGCGGTGCTCGATGCCTGGAAGCGGTGGTAGTCCATGAGGGAGCTCGTCGGGGAAGACGTCTTGAAACTCCTTCAAAAGAGACAACAAAGACGAAGGAATGTTGGTTAAGTCGTTAGTCGCCGATGATGGTCCCTTGCATATGAGGACGTAGTGCAATATGGTGGATGGGTTTGCTTGCACTTCTCTCCACTCGCTTTTGGTGGCTAGGAGGACGCTCTTTCGCTCACTCATGTATGGCTTGTGGCGCTCACTCTCCATTTGGTGGGTCGCTCCCTCACCTCTCAACTCACTATGGTGGACGTGGTGTTGTGCCCTCGCTAGAGCCTTCGCGTTGTCGGCGATGATTTGGCTAGGAGTCATGGGGCGCAACTCGAACTTCTTGTCGTTGACCTTGAAGGTGTATGTGTTGGAGAGTCCATCATGTATAGCCTTCTTGTCATATTGCCAAGGGCGGCCAAGTAACATGTGGCACACCGTCATGGGTACGACGTCACACTCAATAGTATCCTCATAAGGTCCAATCTTGAAAGTGACGGTGACGGTATGTTGTATCTTGACGTTGCCCTTGTCACTCAACCATTGGATATGGTAAGGGTGAGGATGCTTGCGGAGAGTGAGGTTGAGCTTCTCACACAACTCGGTGCTTGCAAGGTTATGGCAACTTCCACCGTCTATGATGACCTTGATCGACTTGCCACCAATTCCGGCACGGGTTTGGAAGATGTTGCACCGTTGTTCTTCCATATCATGAGGTTGAGTTGTTAGCACCCTTGTGACCACAAGTGAGGGACTTGGGTCATGCTCACATAAGAGAGGATCTTCTCCACATTCTTGCTCATAAGCTTCTTCACATTCCACGGCGGCTTGCACAAGGGCTTCATATTCATCCTCATCAAGCGTCTCGATGTCACCATTCTCCATAGTGATCATGACCTTGGTGTTCTTGCACTCAAACGATTTGTGACCTTGGGTGCCACACTTGAAGCAAGTGACACTAGAGGGTCCCGTGGATGCCTTAGAGGAGGCGGTGGAGGAGACCGTTTGCTTCATGCGACTTTGGATAGTCGGTTTCTTGGATATTGTAGAGGACACGTCGGCCTTGGCACTTGTAGCGTGAGGAGTTGATGTAGTAGGAGACGATGTAGCAAGCTTGGAGGAGAAATAGGTCTTGGCCTTGGAGTACTTGATGTCCTCAATCACTTGGCGCTCGGCCTTCGACGCTTGGTGGACCAATTCAACCATGTTGGAGTATGGTTGGAACTCCACAATTCGCTTGATGGGATAGTTGAGGCCATTGAAGAAACGAGCAATGGTTTGGTCCTCGGACTCTTGGATGTTGGCTCGCATCATAGTGAGCTCCATCTCCTTGTAGAACTCCTCGACGGTCTTGGTGCCTTGCTTCAACTTTTGGAGCTTGTTGAAGAGGTCGGTCATGTAGTGCGTTGGGACAAAGCGAGCATGCATCTCTTTCTTCATTTCTTCCCAAGTGTCAATTGGGGGTTCACCCTTCTCTTCTCGAAGAGTGAGGACTTGCTCCCACCAAGTGTTTGCGTAGTCCTCGAACTCAAGAGACGCCATAGCCACCTTCTTGGCACCGGAGTAGTTGTGGATGCGGAATATCTTGTCAACCTTGAGTGCCCATGAGAGGTAGGCCTCGGCATCTTCTTCTCCCTTGAACTTTGGCATGGTGAACTTGAGTCTTCCAAACATGTTCTCTTCATCCTCCACGTTTCTTCTATGAGGAGGGGCACCTTCATCTCTTGCGGCTTGAGGAGGAATAGGAGGTCTTCTACGGCCAACCATAGCATTGGGTTGGCGTTGGAGGTGCACACTTGCTTCACTTGGTTCACGGTGAGGATGTGGTTGAAGATCTTGACGAGGTGGTTGACGACGCTCAATGTTGGGTCTCTCATCTTGATCATGGTGTGGGTCTCCTCTTCCACGTTGGTCATGGCGAGGATGATTGCGGAGATCACGCCTTGGTTGGTCTTGATGTCCATGGCCTTGAGCATCACCATGTGGCTCCATGTTGTGGAAGAAGTTGTCATGTGGTTGGCCGTCACGCCCATGGTGGGCATGGCCATCCGGTTGAGGACGATCTTGTGGAGGACGTTCTTGTGGACGAGCATGGCGATGGATTTCTCCTCGCCTAGAGTTGGAGCGAGAGTCTTCATGACGAGCATGTGAGCGATGAGGTCGATGATGGTCTTCATGCCTTGAAGAGGAGCTTGAGGACGAACGGTGGCCATGAGAGTAGTAATCTTGTGACGAGCTTGATGATGATGAAGTAGAGCGGTGTCGGTGATGACGACCCAAGTTGGTGATGGCGCGCTCAAGGCTATCCATGCGCCGCTCCATGTTCGCATCATTGGCCGCCATTTGGCCATTCAAGTTGTCCGTAGCTTCGCGAAGGAGAGCCAAGTCTTGGTTCACAACGGAGAAGTTGTGTGCCACTTCGTCGTATTGCTCATCGATGCGTGTCTCGAAGAGTGTGAGTTGCTCCTTGAACTCTTGTCGTTGCGTCCATAGGTTGTGTTGAGTAGCCAACCTCTCGGTGTTGCGGAGGATTTCTCCATCCCTTGCATCATCTCCACTCCTATCCATGATGCAAAGACAAGAACTATGTTGTGTATGTTAGTGGAAGGAGACTACCTCGCACTCTTACCAAGGTACGATAGTATTGAGGTAATCCACCAAGCCGAAAGCAAGATCAAGTGTATCGGGGACACACGCAACACCACACGCAAAAGCTAGCAAATATGGTGTTAGGCGAGTGTTGTGGAAAGCCAAAAGACAAATCCAAAATCGAGTATGTTGTTAAAAGTGGGTAAGGTCCAAAAATCCAAATGTCAATGTGAAGATCACTATAAACACGGAAAAGTTGAGGAACACACACACGAGATAAGCGGGGTTAGTGCAACCAAAAGTGAGCGGAAAAGTGTATGTACGGATGCTCGGTGTCACACTAACACAAGGAGAGGCAAAGCTTTGGTTGCAAAAGAAGAGACAACTAGATTCACACGCGGCCTCTCTTCTCGTATCTCTCTTTGCTTAAAAGCTTTTTTGATGAGGACATGATTACCTGCGATTTGAAGGCATATCTTGGTGAAAAAGATGAGACTACGTCGAGGACGACTTCAATTCAAGTAGGGGAGGATGATGAGGACATCTCTATGATAGATACAACCAATACTCCTACAACCACATCTCAGGTACATTCGTTACTAGGAATCCTTCCTGATATATATGAGAATATGATGCTGCCTAAATCAAATGTATTTATATTATTTAGGAATGGATCTAGCATGGACGCCAAGCATTGGATTAGGAACGTGCATGGAGATGGCACAGCAGACCTGCAAGGATTCTGGATGGCGTTGCAAGCGAGGATTTCAGAACATTGAAGCCACCATAGTGAAGCAATGATGCTTGGATGAATTATACAAGTTACTCCATCATAAAATTCGTCCAAAGAGTTATTATTGGTGCTGCGTCACCTTATTTAATGGGCCAGGCCCATGTATTTTCGGATTAGGTATTTTAGGGGATTTTAAGAGGCCATATAAGTGGAGGAAGGCCCATTTAGGGGTGTTTTTGGCCAACCCTAGCTGGTTGGACGAAAATCCCTTGACTTCCCCATATATATCCCTCCGTAGCCGTCATTAGAACTTGGATTTTGATTAGATTAAAAGTTAGCCAATTGCTGCAACTACGTGTTCTTCTTTTGAGGCCAACGCCCAGAACAAGACCGACTATTCGGAATCCCACCATTATCAATCAAGCTTTCATCTATATTCGCAATATTCTGATTGCATCTTTAGTTCTTACTTGTTCTCGATTTCAGGTAGGAATTAAGACCCTCGCTGGTCAGGCTGATCGTGCATCCGCAAGATCAGTAACTCCCGGAGATTGTCCTAGCGATTGCATTGGCGCACGAGCTTTGCACGTGTAGTCGGATCGTCAAGCACGAACTCCACCAACAAATCGACGCTATCATACTCTCATCGAAAGATCGGCCACCTTTGCCCTATCAGGGGAGGTATACCGGCATCACTCATTCTTTGCATATTATGATTGCTGGATACTTGTATATACTTGTTTAGTCTCTTTGAGTGGTTTTCTAATGAGAGGAAGATGATATTTGGGGAAGTGCTGCCTGAAAACAGATTCTGGGCTGTTACCGTAAAAATTCGTGCGCCCAGCAAGAACAGTATTTTGAGTTGCAAATTTTTGTGCATGTTCCCCAGGTTGTTATCTAACTTTCATTAGTTGAACACTTTTCGAACTGAGCAACGTAAGATTTTTGTAAAAATCGATTTCTGTACTGCTGTCAGGTTTTGGCAGATTTCACGAAGAACCTGGGTAATACTTCCCTCGAAGACTGTTGCGATCCCCTATACTTGTGGGTCATCATGCGTGCGTGAGTCTCGGACTTCCTCGTGCCCGTCGTGTTCTTCGTGTTCCTCGCGTAATCTGCCAAAACCTGACAGCAGTACAGAAATCGATTTTTACAAAAATCTTACGTTGCTCAGTTCGAAAAGTGTTCAACTAATGAAAGTTAGATAACAACCTGGGGAACATGCACAAAAATTTGCAACTCAAAATACTGTTCTTGCTGGGCGCACGAATTTTTACGGTAACAGCCCAGAATCTGTTTTCAGGCAGCACTTCCCCAAATATCATCTTCCTCTCATTAGAAAACCACTCAAAGAGACTAAACAAGTATATACAAGTATCCAGCAATCATAATATGCAAAGAATGAGTGATGCCGGTATACCTCCCCTGATAGGGCAAAGGTGGCCGATCTTTCGATGAGAGTATGATAGCGTCGATTTGTTGGTGGAGTTCGTGCTTGACGATCCGACTACACGTGCAAAGCTCGTGCGCCAATTCAATCGCTAGGACAATCTCCGGGAGTTACTGATCTTGCGGATGCACGATCAGCCTGACCAGCAAGGGTCTTAATTCCTACCTGAAATCGAGAACAAGTAAGAACTAAAGATGCAATCAGAATATTGCGGATATAGATGAAAGCTTGATTGATAATGGTGGGATTCCGAATAGTCGGTCTTATTCTGGGCGTTGGCCTCAAAAGAAGTACACGTAGTTGCAGCAATTGGCTAACTTTTAATCTAATCAAAATCCGAGTCTAAACCCTAACCGGCGGCTGACTATTTATTAAGAGATGAGATGCGTCGCCTCATGTGCCGTGGCGTCCTCGATGACGTGTTTGGGCCGTAAGTCCTCGCGTGATCGTCATGTATGAAAAGCCTTGGCCTGCATACAATAGCAGGTCACTGTTTCTATGCCCAAACGCCAGGCTTTGGTCGGCCACTTGGACTACATGGTTGCATCCCTGGATATTTGAGTCCCGCACCTGAACTTCATCTTTGTAATACTCATGCTGGGACATATACTTTGGGCATTGCACGTGACCAACTTGCATGGACAAGCACACACATGAACGTATAAATGTTGGCCTTCTAGTCTGCCTTCAGGATACGATTTTATATCTTCATGATTTGCTGTCTGCCAATTCGTATCTTGACGCGTGGCTTATACATATATTCCATTTTCATTTTCTTGTACTGCATATGGTCGTATCCGGGGTATTCATGTCCACATCATCCTCCCTTTCTTGAAAGTAAAGCCGTCCTCGGCGATGTTTATTCTGTAAACATGCTAAGAAAAGAGACAATGTGTATACGTGGTATATGTATATGTCATCCATTTTTATTCCTTTTCCTTTTTGCAAATCTAATGTCGAACATAAATAATTGTTGTAGTATCTCAAAAGTTTACTAATCATATTCCAACATGCATCGCAACTCAGTTTGCATATATAAGTGAAGCTTATATTAGTAACTCGCAATCTAAAATGTTCATCACTAAACCATCCCAATATTGGTAAACCAAAATTCAGTATCTCCAAATTACATGCTACCACTAGCTTATATAAGTGATCATGCAACAAGCTCTTTGCCGTAAAGTCAATACCGTTATTGGAGGTCATATCAAAATGATTGAACATATGCACAAATTCATTTTCTCTCAAACAAGTAAGGTTATCACATGTGATGCAAATTCTATGTACCAAAAATATATTGTCTACATCATAATCTCCAATCAAATAAAAAGTAAATCCAGGGGCATAAACACTCTTTAAGCATGTGATTTCAGCAATTTTATCTCTAGCATGTGGCAAAGATATAGGCGGATCAATCGCAACAGAAAATAAAGAATTGGTATGAGAATTCCTAGCTAAAACATCTTCATGGAGAACCAATTTGATGTGATCCAAATCAGGTTGAACGAACATGTCACATGGTTGATTCTCATCAGCAAGAATTTCACTAGGTGAAATATTACCAATAGGTGCACTCAAAACATCAAGAGCCATTTCAGTTGTTTCATCACATAACACATTTAAATTACTAGCACAATCCTCTAATATAGGTGGTATGATCAATTCAATGACTGGCTCATCACAGGGCATAGTTATGTCAACAAGGTATTGATCAATTGCATGTGTAGTAACGAAACCAGTACCTTCATTATTATCTTGCAGGCCTATCGTAGATGATGGCAATTCCATCAGACTCTTGTTCATCTTATGTAGACGTCTTCTAATTTTATGTTCAGCTTTGCAAGCAATACAAAGCAAATGGTCGACGGAAACCAATTCTTCATGCAATAGTATATCCTGAATATCATGGTTTAATCCTTTCCAAAATCTATCCATAAAATCATCTTCACTTTCTTCTAAAAAAGAATACATCAAGGTAGTTTCTAAGGCATCATAATATTCCCGTACGGTGGAGCTACCTTGATTCAGATTTTGCAATTTTTTAACCATGTCACGAGTATACCGTGATGGAACAAATCTATATCGCATAGCAAGTTTCAAATCATTCCAAGTAGTAGGTATATAATCAGGATATGACCGACAATACTCATTCCACCATAAAGATGCTAAATCAGTGAATGTACTAGTTGCGTCATCTAATTTCTCACTTTCAGAAAAATGATAGGAAGCAAATATAGCATTTAATTCATACTCCCACTCAATATATACATCAGGTTTATAACGACCATTAAATGGTGGCATGTAAAGTGTAACCTGATCATGTGTCTTAACCTCTCGCGGTCGTTGTTGCAGTTTGCTAGGTGACGGCACATCTCCAACCATTGTCGAAGCCCAAGAAATTCTTAGTCCAGAAGCTGCCATGATGAGTAGAAAACAAGAAACAAATAACAAGTATATGTTCCTATCAACTACTAGGTGGTAGTGGTGGTATGCCGCTCACAAAATTGCAGATCTAAAATTCTTACAAGTTCTTACCATTCAGGAGGCGGCGACCGACAACCAGCAGTATCAAGTAACTCCGAAAATTGAGCGAAGCGATTGCAAGACGCCTACACGATGCACGTGGAGAAATATGTAGAGCTGTAGGTAGGCTCAATATATGTGGAACTACAACCACAAAAGTTGATGTAAAGCTAAAAATCCGTTCAAAATAGTCAAGTGCTGGTCCTAGACTAGACCGTACTAGAGAAGCGAGTCTAAGACACACAAAAAAAAATCACACGCTAGCAGACAAAAGATATGTAACCCGATGTATATGAATCAGTTTGATAAAGCGGTGGCAAGATACACTTGTAGTTGTGGCTAATGGAAACGTGTAGCTAATGGAAACCCACGATGACCAAGATTTTTGGAAGGGTGAACGTGTAAGAGCTGCTCAGCTGCGACAAAGCGGTCCCATGTCAGGAGCGAGGATGCAGATGTATTACTCCAGCTAGAAATAGTAGCAGCGATCAAGTTCCAAGGAACTCTGTTTCCTTGTCTCTCCTTTGTATATATGCACTGTTCTCAGAAAGATAAAACCGGTAGACAACTTGTAACCAAACAATAAAATTTGATCGGCGGCACTTCTTTTTTTTTTTTCTGTTTTCTTTTAACCTTTTTTTTTTTACTTTTTGTTCCGTACCGATCCTTTCCAGCCTTGTAGAGACAAAGATATCCCAAACCGAGCGGAAACAAAACAAGAGCTCCCTCACGATCTAAAATCTTTCCAAAACAACTACTAGACAGCTATCTGTTTCTTGGGACTTGAACCAGATCCTTGTGAATCCAAACTTTCTAAACAAGACAACGGGGGATCTGCTGAGATTCAAACCAACTTGGTTTTACTTTGTCTATACGGATCAAAAGAACAACACGATCTGCTAGGATTGTAGGATGGCGAGCGATAGCGGCTCACAAGATCGAATATATATCGGGGTATGCGGCTGGTGGATGAACAAGATGGCGAAAGAAATAATGATGGAGTGTGGCGGAAGGCAAAGGTGGCCGATCTTTCGATGAGAGTATGATAGCGTCGATTTGTTGGTGGAGTTCGTGCTTGACGATCCGACTACACGTGCAAAGCTCGTGCGCCAATGCAATCGCTAGGACAATCTCCGGGAGTTACTGATCTTGCGGATGCACGATCAGCCTGACCAGCAAGGGTCTTAATTCCTACCTGAAATCGAGAACAAGTAAGAACTAAAGATGCAATCAGAATATTGCGGATATAGATGAAAGCTTGATTGATAATGGTGGGATTCCGAATAGTCGGTCTTGTTCTCGGGCGTTGGCCTCAAAAGAAGTACACGTAGTTGCAGCAATTGGCTAACTTTTAATCTAATCAAAATCCGAGTCTAAACCCTAACCGGCGGCTGACTATTTATTAAGAGATGAGATGCGTCGCCTCATGTGCCGTGGCGTCCTCGATGACGTGTTTGGGCCGTAAGTCCTCGCGTGATCGTCATGTATGAAAAGCCTTGGCCTGCATACAATAGCAGGTCATCTGTTTCTATGCCCAAACGCCAGGCTTTGGTCGGCCACTTGGACTACATGGTTGCATCCCTGGATATTTGAGTCCCGCACCTGAACTTCATCTTTGTAATACTCATGCTGGGACATATACTTTGGGCATTGCACGTGACCAACTTGCATGGACAAGCACACACATGAACGTATAAATACTTGGCCTTTTAGTCCGCTTTTTGTATACGACTTTATATCTTCACGACTTGCTGTCTGCCAATTCGTATCTTGACGCGTGGCTTATACATATATTCCATTTTCATTTTCTTGTACTGCATATGGTCGTATCCGGGGTATTCATGTCCACATCATCCCCCCAAGCTTAGGCTTTTGGCCTAAGTGGAGTTCAATCCCATCGATCCCATGAAGTAGTATCTCCGTAATATGAAGATGGGTCGTATTCCGGGTATGTGCTAGAAGAAGCACCCGGATATGTGACGGTGTGGTCGTAGGAGGTCCCGACGTCCTCGGAGTCATGTTGCTGGTGGAACTCTTGTATCTTCATATGTTCATCCACCTCCTCCTTAGTGCACGACCATGATTGCCTCGTCAATACTGAGCAAACCTGGTTGGGGAAGAGGGATTTCCTTCTCCTCCCCGTCGGAAAACAACATTCTATATACCATATTATCTAAAGTAGAGTCGGTTGTAACAAAATGATGACTCTTCATAGCAACAATATCAAGTCTCCTAGGGGCCAATGGCACATCATTAGGATCAATAGGAAGATTTAGATATGTTAAAACACGCGAGTGCAATAGTTCCTCCAAAAATAGGCCCCCTGGTAGACAAAGCGGCGAGCAATAAGAGCACCAAGGTGATAGGATGTTTGACCAGTAAGTGCAATGTTCAAGAAAGCAAGATGGTAGCTAGAGATATTACTAGTGTTCTCCCTACCAAGAATGCTAGTAGCAATGTAGTATGCAAAATATTTAATGGCGGGGAGTTGAATGTTCCTTATCTTGCCCCGCTGAATGGTGCGACAATCATCATCGGTAATCCCTCGGTAGAGCTCCAACAAGTCCCGGGGTTGTCATCAATCCTACTTGCTGTACCTACAGGGGCAATATCCAAGGCACAACAAAAATCCTTCAACGGCATAGTCACAGTATTACCATAGATCCTAAATGCAACCGTTGGCTCATAATGTTTGTTGTTGAACTGGAAACTCTCGACGAAGGTCTTGGTGAGCAAGTAGTATTGCTCCCTTTCATCGCCCATATAGGTGGTTAACCCTGCCCTGTTGACAAGGGTTAAGAAGTCCTCCAATATTCCTGCATTCCTTAGAAAATCATAGCATGGAAAAGTAGAAGCATTAGGAGGCCCGTTGTCCTCTTCGGGCGCGAAGCTAGGCGCGAGGATGTCTTCATTGTACAACCGCCTAATTTGGGTGGAGGTCCTAGAAGGCCTCCCGGTGCTGGTTGTTCCCTTCTTGAACAATTCTCCAAATTTGAACTTCTTCATTTTCAAGGAGCAAATGTGCCAAATTTCAGCAGGAAATCTGAGCTGAGCAAAGAGATCGAGAAATCTGGAGTTCTTGAGCAAAAACGCGAATGAGAGGAAATGTGTTCGAGTTTTTTCGGGAGAGAGAAGGTGCTGGGAGGAAGAGATGGCAAAGTGGGGCAAGGAGGGGCCCACACCACATGGTGGCGCGGCCACCTCCTTGGCCGCGCCGGCCTGTAGTGTGGCACCCTGTGGTGCCCCACAGGTCATCGTCTGGTGCTCCCAGGTGCCTCGTCGAAAAATAGGACCAACGGTATAATTTTCGCGAATTTTTGAAAACTTCGAAAAATGCACATTTTCTGGGTATTAAGTTTATTATTACTGGCCAGGAAAATTTTTGAAATATCAAATCAATTAAGAAACTTTGCAAATTAAAAATGCTACAGCAACTAAAGCAAGTGGAGAAAGAAAGAGATGTTGTTTACCTCCTCTATGCATATAAAAGGTATTTGTTAACAAGGTTGATCAAGTCTTGCCACCAAATAAATTTTACATAGCATATGAAGAAATAAACCTCAAATCAATCATGTTACCTTGAATTGTATTGATATGGATCCAATCACAAGAGTTTGATATTCTTCTTTAGGCTCATATATAGGACAATCAATAGTTCCCACTTTGATAGTTCTCACATGAGAAATTGTATTAACTCCGCATGCTTTTTCAATCCTCTTGGGGAAATAGACGGTGTGTTCCTTATCATCAACATTGAAAGTAACCTTTCCTTTATTGCAATCAATAACAGCCCCTGCGGTGTTAAGAAAAGGTCTCCCAAGAATAATAGACATATTATCATCTTCATGCATTTCCAACACAACAAAATCAGTTAATATCAAGCAATTATTAGTAACTTGAACAGGAACATCCTCACATATACCAACAGGAATAGCAGTAGATTTATCAGCCATTTGCAAAGATATATCAGTAGGTATCAACTTATCTAAGTAAAGTCTCTTGTATAGAGAAAAAGGCATAACACTAACACCGGCTCCCAAATCACATAGAGCAGTTTTAACATAATTATTCTTAATAGAACAAGGAATAGTAGGTATACCTGGGTCACCCAACTTCTTTGGAACTTTTCCATTGAAAGAGTAATTGGCAAGCATAGTAGAAATTTCCTCATTGGGGATTTTCCTTTTGTTAGTAACAATGTCTTTCATATACTTTGAATAAGGAGGCAATTTGATAGCATCAGTCAAAGGGATTTGCAAGAATAAAGGTTTCATCCAATCACAAAATTTATTATAGTGTTCTTCTTCCTTTGATTTTAGTTTCTTAGCAGGAAAAGGCATTTGCTTTTGCACCCAAGGTTCTCTTTCATTACCATGTTTCTCAGTAATAAAATCTTCTTTAGTATACTTTTTATTTTTAGCATGCTTTTCGAGTTCTTTTTCAACCTCTTCTTTATCGGGAGTATCATTCTTATCATTATCTTCACTATTATCATGTTCATTACCACTTTCAGTTTCAGCATCAGAAATAGAAATACTATTAGGATCATTAGCAGGTTCAGAGGATTCTACAACATTCTTATGTTTCTTTTTCTTTTTCCTAGAATGAGCTCTAGGTTCAGTGCGTTGAGAATCTTGTTCAATTCTTTTGGGATGCCCTTCAGGATATAGAGGATCCTGGGTAGAGACACCACCTCTAGTTGTTACTTCATAAGCATGTTTTTCTTTAGCATTATTTCCTAACAAGTCATTTTGCACTTTAGTGAGTTGATCAATTTGAGTTTGAATCATATGAAAATGTTTAACAAGCATCTTAACATCATTGGAGGTTCTCTCCACAATATCATGCAATTGACTAATAGCTTGAGAATTTTCCATTAGATGATTCTCTACTCTCATATTAAAATTTTCTTGCTTAACAATATAATTATCAAACTCATTTAAGCATTGCGCAGGAGGTTTTGAATATGGAATATCTTCCCTAGTAAAGCGTTGAAGCGAGTTTACCTCAATCATGGATGAAGGAGGAATTATCTCACATATATCTTCTATAGGAGGTAGATTCTTCACCTCTTCAGATTTAATACCTTTCTCCTTGAGAGACTTCTTGGCTTCCCTCATATCTTCATCATTCAATTTAATTAAACCCCTCTTCTTCACTATTGGCGTTGGAGTTGGTTCGAGCGTATTCCAATCATCATAATTCCGGCCTATTTTAGCCAATAATTCTTCAGCGTCGCCTGGAGTTCTTTTCCTGAAAACACAACCAGTACAACTATCCAGGTATGCCCTAGACTCAATGGTTAGTCCACTATAAAATATATCAAGTAAATCATGCTTTTCCAAATCATGGTCAGGCAAAGCTCTAATAAGAGAACAAAATCTTGCCCAAGCTTCAGGCAATTTCTCTTCATCTCCTTGATCAAAATTATAGACTCTCTGCAAAGCAGCATGTTGAGCACTAGCAGGAAAGTATTTCCGAAAGAAAACAGCAAGTAATTCTTTTGGACTTTTAATAGAACCAGGTGGCAAACTATTATACCAAGTTTTAGCGTCATCCTTTAATGAGAATGGAAAGATTTTAGCAACAAAGTAAGTACGCTTCTTAACATCATCGGAAAACAAGCTACTCGGAGTAGATAACTCAGCCATGTGTTCAACAAGCACTTTCTTTTTCGAGTACCACAAAAAGGTGTTTTCTCAACAATAGCTACATGAGATAGATCAAGAGAAAAATCATAATCTTTATCCCTAATGTTTATAGGAGATGTGGCAAATTTAGGATCAGGAGACAGCTTTATATCTAACAAGTATGTTCTCGCAAGCAACTTTTTAATTTTTCTTGCATCAGTAGTAGCATGGCATTTTTCAATAAAATCATCATCAAGTTCCACATAATCTTCATCAAGATCATCACTAGAGTATTCAAGTTCAGGTGAATTAACGAGTGTAGTAACATCGAGAATTTCAGCATTTTCAATTTGTCTAGACCTAGCAATGGAATCATCTAGAAAAGTTCCCAATGAACCACTATCATCAAGCACAGCAGAAATATTATCAGTATTATGAGAGTTTTCAGATTCAGCCGAAGTACCAGCATTTGAAGCATGTGGTGGTGAAACAAGTTTATCAATCACAGATGGTGAATCAAGAGCAGCAGAGGTACTCAGAGTTGTACCTTTTCTTGTAGTGGATGGTAATATGGCGACCTTAGTATCGCGAGTTTTACCCATGATGGAGAATTTGCAGCGAACAATATTAATCCAAGTGAACTTCCAAATAGAGCTATGCTCCCCGCAACGGCGCCGTAAAATAGTCTTGATGACCCACAAGTATAGGGGATCGCAATGAGTCTTCGAGGGAAGTATTACCCAATTTATTGATTCGACACAAGGGGAGACAAAGAATACTTGAAAGCCTTAACAGCGGAGTTGTCAATTCAGCCGCACTGGAAACAGACTTGCTCGCAAGAGTTTATCAAGAGTAACAGCTTTATAGCGATAGCGTAGTGAAATAACAACAGCGAGAGTAACAAAGACAGCAGTAATGATTTTAGTAAACATCAGGATTAAAATACCGTAGGCACGGGGACGGATGACGGGCGTTGCATGGATGAGAGAAACTCATGTAACAATCATAGCAGGGCATTTGCGAGATAATAATAAAACGGTATCCAAGTACTAATAAATCAATAGGCATGTGTTCCAATTATAGTCGTACGTGCTCGCAATGAGAAACTTGCACAACATCTTTTGTCCTACCAGCCGGTGGCAGCCGGGCCTCAAGGGAAACTACTCGGATATTAAGGTACTCCTTTTAATAGAGTACCGGAGCAAAGCATTAACACTCCGTGAACACATGTGATCCTCACGTCACTACCATTCCCTCCGGTTGTCCCGATTTGTCACTTCGGGGCCATTGGTTCCGGACAGCGACATGTGTATACAACTTGCAGGTAAGACCATAAACAATGAATATCATGATGAAATAATAACATGTTCAGATCTGAGATCATGGCACTCGGGCCCTAGTGACAAGCATTAAACATAACAAGTTGCAACAATATCATAAAAGTACCATCTACGGACACTAGGCACTATGCCCTAACAATCTTATGCTATTACATGACCAATCTCATCCAATCCCTACCATCCCCTTCGGCCTACAAGCGGGGAATTACTCACACATGGATGGGGGAAACATTGCTGGTTGATGGAGAGGCGTTGGCGGTGATGGCGGTGATGATCTCCTCCAATTCCCCGTCCCGGCGGAGTGCCAGAACGGAGACTTCTGGCTCCCGCGACGGAGTTTCGCGATGTGGCGGCGTTCTGGAGGGTTTCTGGCGACTTCGACTTCTCTCCGTGCGTTTTTAGGTCGAGGCGAATAAGTAGTCCGAAGGGGGGCGTCGGAGGCCGACCGAGGGGGCCACACTACATGGCCGCGCGGGCCCCCTAGGCCGCGCCGCCATGTAGTGTGGGGCCCTCGGGCCTCCACCTCAATTGCCCTTCTCGGCTCCGTCATTATTCCGGGAAAATAGGCCCTTTCGTCAAAATCCCGAGGTTTTTCCCGAAAGTTGGATTTCTGCACAAAAACGAGACACCAGAACAGTTCTGCTGAAAACAGCGTTAGTCCGTGTTAGTTGCATCCAAAATACACAAATTAGAGGCAAAACAATAGCAAAAGTGTTCGGGAAAGTAGATACGTTTTGGACGTATCAACGCACACCAACCCGATACACCCGATGCTTACCTCCGTGGCTCGATGGACCACGCCAATAGAATCTCCTAGGAAGAGGCACGGGGCAGAATTCCCGGAGAGAGATTGGGGTTGGAGAGGAAGAGCTTGGTGAGTGAGAGAGAGTAACAAGTACTAGAATCTCAATCAACAAGATCAAAGTCAACTACCAAGGTGCCTTGATTACAGAGGGATGATACCCAAGGGAGACTAAGCTCAAAGGTAGGTTTGAGTTCAAAACAAGTCTAAGGGGTAAAGGGGTGTCCTGGGTGCTTATATAGTCTTACAAGGCGACACGGGCCGAAAAGGTACAAGTGAAACCGGTTCGGGACGAAAAGGTATCTTTAGTCGGGCAGGCCGGTCAGGCGGCCGGTCAGACCGGACCTGGGATCGGGCAGGCCGGTCAGACCGGACCTGGGACCGGGCAGTCCGGTCGCCGACCGGGTCCTGGACCGGGCTGCAACCGGGCGGGGTGCCTAGGTTACTGGATGGTGCCCGGATGGCACCGGTTGGGAGGCCGGTCTGGACCGGGTGTCCCGGTTGAGGGGCCGGTTGGACCGGATTCTACGCCGGGTGGCCCGGTCAGGGAGGCCGGTCAACCGGGTTCTGGACCGGCTGGCCATCTTCTCTTCCTTGCGTTCTTCGGGCGACTTCCGGTCCAAATCCATGTCCATCTTCATGACCAGCTGCTCCTCTCCTCCTCTTGACCACGTCATGTTCTCCTCTCCGGCGTCTTGATGTGCCTTGTACCTAATGACAAATAGCACGTCGGCATGAGGTAGCATTCCATCCAAAGGGGTGTCAAGATCAAGGGTGGTGAGGAGCGAATTCACCTTATCATGTAGCGCTTTAACTCGAGCCCTAGTCATCGGTCCACTTGGGGGACTAGTTGGTCTTGGTGTGGAGGTGACCGAAGGCCACCCCGCATCATCTCCCTCGCGCGTCCATGAGATATCTTCATGTCCAGCTCCATGTCCAGCTTCACGTCCATCTTTACGTCCAGCTGCTCCTCTCCTCCTCGTGCGATGCTTGTCTCCTCTTCATACCTGATGATACATAAGTAATAGGACTTAGGTAGTATAAAGTTCTCATCAATCAAGGTATCGTTTAGGAACAAGTTCACCTGTTGTTTAAGTAGCTTCGCACGAGCTCGTGTCATTGGTCCAATCCTAACTTCATTGGACTTGAGCTTCACAACAGGTTCATCTTCAGTTGGTAATGACGGAGGTAGTAGTGAGGTAGGGATGTCCTCATCAAACAATGTCGCTGAGTATGAAGCAATTTGCAAGGGAATGGAGTTGCTATTTGAAGCCGGGGCAGAAGCAGTAGAAATTTTTGGAGACTCCAAATTGGTGATTTCTCAACTCACGGAGGAATACAAATGTGAGAGCGAGTCGCTCTTCCCATTATGGATGCAATGCCGTGAGCTGATGGCACAGTTCAGGTATATAAATTTCAATTGGATCCCAAGGTCGCAAAATACCGAGGCAAACGATCTCGCACAGATGGCATCAGGATACAAGGACGTAGCAGATGGAACCGATGTTCAGGTGCAGTTCATGGAGCCAGATGACTGGAGAGCCGATATCTTCAATTACTTGAAAGATCCGGCTCGGGGGGCACCTAAACGGATAAGATACAAGGCCATGAAGTACGTCCTGATTGGGGATGACATGTTCTACAGGACTCTGGAGGGGTTACTGCTCAAATGTTTGGGACCAGCCGAGTCCAATCGGCTCTTACATGAGGTCCATGAAGGTGCCTGTGGGACTCACCAATCGGCTCATAAGATGAAGTGGCTGATCAGGCGATCGGGATTTTATTGGCCCACCATGCTTGAGGATTGTTTTAAGTACTATAAAGGGTGTCAAGCATGTCAGAAGTTTGGGAGCATTCAGATGGTACCCGCATCAGCAATGAATCCCATCATCAAGCCGTGGCCATTTCGAGGTTGGGGTATGGATATGATCGGCAAAATCAATCCTCCATCGAGCAAGGGCCATGTGTGGGTGCTGGCCATTACAGATTATTTCACTAAATGGGTGGAGGTCGTCCCTATGAAATCAGTGGCATCGACAGATGTTATCAATTTCGTGAAAGAACATGTCATTCATAGATTCGGGATTCCCCAGACTATCACGACCGATGGAGGTTCGGTCTTCGTTTCGAAGGAGTTTAGAAAGTTCTGCGAGGATATGGGAATCAAGCTGATCCGATCGTCTCCATACTATGCTCAAGCAAATGGGCAAGCTGAAGCATCCAACAAGAGTCTGATCAAGCTGATTAAGAGGAAAATCGACGAGTATCCTAGACGTTGGCACGAGGTATTGTCAGAAGCTTTGTGGGTGTATCGCATGTCATGTCATGGAGCGATAAAACCTCGCCATACCATCTGGTCTATGGACAAGAAGCTGTATTACCCTGGGAAATCACGGCTGGCTCAAGACGGATTGCGTTTCAGAATGACTTAACTACTGAAGAATATGCAGCCCTGATGAGTGACAGCATTGAGGATGTAACGGAACTCAGACTATGGTCGCTTGAGAAAATTAAGGAGAACAAAGCCAAGGTAGCTCGCGCATATAATAAGAAGGTGAGACCAAAGGAGTTCCACGTTGGCGATCTGGTATGGGAAGCTGTGTTGCCGTTGGGGACTAAGGATAAAGTGTATGGTAAATGGTCTCCAAATTGGCACGGGCCGTACAGAGTCGACCAAGTTTTAAAGGGGAATGCATACATGCTCGAGCAGTTGGATGGTGTGAAGTTCCCAGTGGCCGTCAATGGCCAGCATCTCAAGAAGTATTTCCCAAGTATGTGGGATGATGGGTAGTAAAATATGGAGGCCGATGCACGAAATCGGCCAGTAAAAAAAACAATTCTCTTCCCAAGTATGGGGATGATGAACAGTGGAATATGGGGGCCGATGCATGAAATCGGCCGGTAGAAAGAGATATATGTGCAAAGCAACAGGATGCTAGGTACAGCCGACGCACAGACATCGACTTGAGAACAAAACAGCCGATGCATAGCCATCGACTTTAGAGGTACAAAATATTACGAGCAGGTATCAAGTTACTGTTTGGAATTGGGGAATGTCTGCTTGGCCTTATTGGCGTTTGACGGTGAAAGACCGATGCGTTGCTATCGGTCCTTGGGGCGTTGACCTGCTTTGACAATCGGAAGAATCGAATTGTACAATTGGAAAGTCAAATTGGGGAAATATTTTTTATTGATAAAAGGATTTTTGTACAAGAAAGAGCCGATTGCTCTCAAAATATGGTCTGCTACCTAAGTTGCTACTACTAGTTCTATGCTAGTGGGCCCCAGCCTAGGGGCCGTTGCTGCCCTCGTCGTCACCGTCCGCGCCGCTGTCGGCGCTGCTGCCGGCGAGCTCCTCGTCACTGCTGCCGTAACCCTCGGCAGGGGCCTCTTCCTCCTTGTCGTTGTCGTCGTCATCGTCGGCGGCATCCGACCCGGCGCGGAAGCGCTTCGCCGGCGGCTCGTCGGAGGAGGCGTCATCCTCCTCTTCCTCCTCCTCGTCGGAAGAGGTGAAGCCGTCCCAGGAGAAGAGGTCGTTGTCGCTCTCCTCCTCCAATTCCCCATCCACAAGGAACTGGAGGTTGTCCTCCCCGTCGGTCAGGGAGGCGTCGTCCTCTGACCCGTCGGTGAAGACCCAATCCCGCTCGTCCCACCATTCTGGGGCGAGGGCTTCGTACGCTGCCATCAGGTCGAAGTCCGGCTCCGGTTCGCTGGAGGAGGAGGATTGGAAGGATAGGCCTGAGGAGGCAGAGGAGGAGGAGGAATCCATGGCTGTGGAGAGGGGTTTTTTGTCGATGGCTAGTACAGAACAGAGGATGAAGAGGCGAACTGCTCAGATGAGTTTAAATAAAGGGGATCTAGTGAAAGACGATTCAATGATGTGGCAGTACCGAGGACGTGGTGCCAAAACTGTCAAATCGTGCAGAGAAGTTGAGAAGGCAAGGCATCATGATGAAAGGATACTGTGACGGTTCTGCTCTGCCACGACGTGACCCTACGAAGAAAAAACAGAGTGGTTTTGAAATTATCATTACCAAAACCAGGGGGCATGTGTTATCACCAGATTTTAACCGGATCAAGAGATGGGCCGTAATTGAGATGGGCTTGGAGGATATACACGTGGAATGTCTCTAAATCGGCCTTGTACGAGAATTTGGGCTGGATTTCCCGTGTATCTGTATATTATAGTAGATTGCATCTTAGTTTAGAATTAAGAGATAGAGTTTAGCTCGTACACGGTTAGGTGTATTCCAAAGATAGAAAGTCCCCGGACTATAAATATGTATCTAGGGTTATTGAGAAAGGAGGACGATCACGTTCACAACAAACACAATCTAGGCGCATCGCCACCCCTTGTTTCGAGGGTTTCTTCGGGGTAAGCATCATGCTGCCTAGATCGCATCTTGCGATCTAGGCAGTATAGGTTTATTCGTTATCTTGTGTTGCTCGTACTGAAGCCTTGTTGATGGCGAGTAACACTACTTATCGTAGATGTTTTGGGGCTTGCATCGATGCTTTTCTTATATATACTTGCTTAGCTATGTCGTCCCTCGATATCTAGCTGCCCTTACACCTATCTTAGGTGTAAGGGCAGCACCTTGCTTGTTCTTTATTTAGTAGATCCGATCTGTTATAGTTGTTCCTTGTTCTTCAAGGATTAGTTTAATATCCGTATGGTTAGGCCTTGCAAACGGGTTGAACGATCCGGTAGTGCGTGAGGTACGGTTTGTTAGTCCTAAAAGGGATTGTTCCGGGAATTGACTTAATGTTGGTTTTTAGGCCTCTTTTAGGATTAGTTTTCCAGCATCTTTCGTATCTGCTAGGCTCAACTACGCGTAGGATGTTCCGATTATGCGGTGAAAACCCTAAACTATCGTAGATTGGTTTAACTTTGTATTGATCAAGCAGGATCCCCATGTCATCGTAAATCCAACGTGAACCATGGGGCAATCGGCTCTTTGAGCCGATTCACAGGGCAACCTGAGAGCCGATCGAGGCTCATTTAATGTTCACGTGTCTACCATGCAGGAAACGAATCGAAGCGATCCAACACCTTCCTGACCAGGTATAGGTCAGGTGGCACGCCCTTGCGACCGTCAGGACGTGTGCCAGAGCATTGCGGGCCGTTGACCGAGGGACCAGGGCCCACCAGCAGTCCTGGGAGCCTCCCTGATACGGGGCGACCTTCGGTCTTCACCGCATCATGTGCTTCATCGCCAAGACGGCACGCTAAGGTGAATCTTCTCCTTTACGCGTGCCTCGAATCGCCTATTTGGGACGATATACTACTTCATACCCTGTCATATCTTGATGATAGGAACTCGACGACAAGTACGGGGAGAAGAGAGGATGCCATGGAGACCCGAGGACGCAAGGCCGATGTCACGGAAGCATGGAAGAGAAGGAGAAAGAGGAGCTGGACGCTCCAGGCCGGAACTTCCGCCCCTCATGGCCGGAACTTCCGGCCAGATTCCATCCAAGACTGAAGATGCTCGCACTGAAGAACTGCGACCGGAACTTCCGCCCCTCATGGCCGGAACTTCCGCCCCCGACCGGAACTTCCGCCCTCAGCGACCGGAACTTCCGCCCTGTCGAACTTCAGCCAGATCTCAGCCCTTTTGGCTTGTAACTTACCCCTTCGGCCCCCTACCTATAAATAGGAACCTACCCCCACCTTCATGAGGGAGAGATGATGTTTAGATGAATTGGCTTATGCCTCTATTATCCCCTAGTGGATTTGGGAAACCCCCACCTTAGGTTAATTCCTATTGTACCACCCGGGCTCCGATCGAATCCTATTGTATCTCTTTGGTGACTTCTACCAATCTTGATCTTTTGCTTGCACTTCTACCTATTTGGTCTTTTGCTTGCACTTCTATTGAGTTTGGTCTTTTCACCCTTCTAGATTCATAGGATCTTCGATTCGTCGATCTTTTTGCTGGACTTCTACCGAAAGGTCTTTTCCTTGCAACTTCTATCGAGTTGGTGGTTCGGGCCAACGAGGACAAACCGATTGTGTGTGTGCGTGTGTTTGTATCGAGTTCTTCGCGTTCATCCACTTCCCGCGAATCCCCTCCGCAATCACACTCACCCGGGTCAAACCGTGAAGATTGGGCACACCCTCGGGCTTAGCCCGCATCATATGGTATCTGAGCAAAGGTTGCCACGGTTTTGACCCTCCGATTCCACCAATTTCGCCCAAAATTTCCCCAAAAAATTTTCCCCAAAAATAGCTCGAATTTGGATCTCAGGATTTGTTGCGTTTTTTGTGGTTTTGATCCACAGATCTGTTGTCTTTGGTGTTGATCTATCATCCCTCCAATTTTCACCGGCCAAATCCACCTATTTCCCACGAAATCCATCATTTTCTGGTCCATTTTTCCGCCCCGAGTTCGTGCTTGTTCGTGCTGTTCGTCCCACAGATTCAGATCTGAAATTTTCTGGTATTTCCGGAACTTCCGCTCCTCAGGACCGGAACTTCCGCCCCTCAGGACCGGAAATTCCGCCCCGAGAGACCGGAACTTCCGCCCACCGGAACTTCCGCCCAAGTTCCGGCCTAGTTCCGGAATTGCGCCAAAACGCCCCGGGATGGTTCTGTAACGAATACGAACATTTCCGGAACTAGACCGGAAGTTGGCCGGAACTTCCGCTCGACCGGAACTTCCGCCCCTCAGGACCGGAACTTCCGCCCCTCAGGACCGGAACTTCCTCCCCGAGCGACCGGAACTTCCGCCAGCACGATTTTCAGCACAAAAACTGGCAGTTTCAGCATGTAACTTAACCAACTTTCCGGAGCCCGTTTGACCTCAAATTTCGACCAGTTTGACCATCCATCTTGACTCCAACTTTGACAACTTTGACCACTCATTTTGACCAAACTTTTCGGGCATTGACTTTTGTGTTCGGTTTCCGATTTGGAGTGCATTGGTTATCTATTTCGCTTCCGCGCCTACATCAACACCGCGACGACACCTTTGGCACCCCGGATTCCGGCGCAACTTCGACACCATCACGACACCACCTCGATCATCGCAAGTTTGTGTGCTTGACACCGCCTAACATCAATAGGTATAACTTGCCCCACCCCTTGTAACCCCGTTTCTTTCTTTGTGTACCTATCCCATTGAGAGTGGCTTTCAGAGTGTTGCGAAGCATTGCACAAGTGTCACGACCGTGAGAGGGTGTGTGTGTGCGTTGTGTTGAGCAAAGCTCCGAAGCAAGCTCGGTGAGAAAGATACACAAAAGAAGAAAAAGTGTGACATATATATAGAGAAAAAGAAAGCTTCTAAGCATAGGAAAAAAGTGAAAAAAAAAAGAGAAAAAGGAAAAGGAAATACAAAAAGAGTGTGTGTCCACCGATACAAAAGAGTGCAAAGCTTGTAAGCACTAAGAGAGAAAAGAGAAGAGTGGCATTTGTGCAAATCTTGTTGCTTCTCTCATATGCAACCGAGCTACGGTCTCTCTTGTGTTGGCGCGACACCGAGCTTATAGTCTTCGTTAGGACCATCTTTGTTACTTGCTCACTTCCTTGGTCGCGCTAACCCCATTGTTCTTCCTTGTGTGTGTTTCCGTGTTTCCTTGACATAGATCATCGCTTTTGACATTTGACTTTGGATCTTACCCACATTTGACAATAGACATTTTCTTTGATTCTTTTCGTTTGCTATCCACTTCCTCACCTACCACCATATAGAGTTCTTAGCCTTTTGCGTGTGCTTTGAGTGTGTGTGTGTGTACATATCGGTTATTCTCTAACTTGAACCATTTTCTCGATTTTGTTGCTAGTTTTGACCTTTTGGTAGATCTCTTTCCACCATATGTACACCAATCCTAGAGACTAACATGGATAGTGAGGATGAGCCTACGGAGGACGACATGGAGTACTATGAGGGTGATAGCTCCGCAAGCACCGCGGATATGGAGGACCATGTGGAGCTCGACACCGACAATGGCTCCACAAGCATTGGCGACATGACCGACATCGAGCATCTCTACACCGACCATGACTCGCCAAGCACGGACAACATGGTGGACCACCACTCCGAGCTCGACTACAACATCGACGACATGGTGGAGCACCACCTCGACCACGACTACGACTACGACGACATGGTGGAGCACCACCTCGACCACGACTACGACTACGACGACATGGTGAAGCACCACCTTGACCACGACTACGACCATGACGACACGGTGGAGCACTACCTCGACTACGACTACGACACCATGATGGAGCACCGCACCGAGCACTACCTCGAGCACAACATCGACACCATGGTGGAGCCTAGCCTCGACCCCACCTTGAACAAGAACGGTGCCTACAAGTTCCCCATCTTGGCCAATGGAACTACATATGAAGATAGAAGACCTCCAAGACGGCGCAACCATGAGAGTGCTTATGCACATGATCATCTACGTCGAGCTCATCCTATGAAACACCAAGAGCGCCCCCCTCATGATCGCCATCGACACTCTCCTCCAAGCTCAAGAAGGCGCCACAAGCAAAGTGCCAAGCCACATGTACCATCATCTAGGCATGCCGAGGATCGTCATCAACACACGTCGCCTCATGATCGTCATCGACCATCACCACCCCATGACCACCATCGACATGCATCACCACATGACCGTCGCCGACACAAGTCACCTCATGTTCGCCATCGACCAACACCTCCCAAGGATCTTCGACGACACCCCCAAGACATGGTGATGATGCAAGAAGACGAGAGCCTCGACATGAAGCGGCCAAGGCTACAAAGAACAACAACACCAACCATATGGTGTCCACAAAGCCTAGCGCCACCACCAAAATGGCATCTCCAAGACCGCCTACACATGAGAAGATCTCCAATGGTGCAAGACAAGGCGCTACACCAACAAGCAAGATGGTGCCAAGTAAAAAGAAAGAGGAACCACATATCATGGTGCTTCCCCTCCTACCGCCACCACCATAATGGCGCCTACAAGAAGCTTAAGCCCCAAGATGAAGACCGTGGAGTCTACACTTCAAGATGAAGGACGATCTACCCATCTTTATGCCAACATGACAATGCGTTATCCAACAAGATCAAGTAGCTCCCAATGCTTTCGTTGCAAACAAGACGGTCATATTTGGGAATCCCCCAATCTCCATTGTGATGTGTGCACATCCAACAAGCACATGACATGGGAATGCAACACACCGCAAGCCCACAAGCTCTACTTCGCCCAATTGGATGCCGAAATCTCCAACAAGACACTTCAAGATACCATTGTCTTCAAAGAATGGTGCACGGAAATGGCCAAGAGGACGACTATGAAGCCCAAACTTCAAGATGAAGCACGAGAAGGCCAAGTCAAGGGTGACGTTGATTCGAGCCTAGCTCTCAACAACACCATAGCGCCATCAAATGGTGTCAACATGGGAGGCGATGGAGTTGACAAGGTTGAGCATGGGATTTTCCCTTCAACCAAGGAGGCGAATGGAGTTGAGAATGGTGAGCATGGGATGATCCCTTCACCAATGGAGGCGCATGGAGATGAGAAAATCGAGCCTACTCCTATATGCTTGCATGATGATATAGTACCAATCCCATGTGAGCATGAGAGCCACTTAGCCCACTTGAGTGAGAGTGATAGTGAGTTGAGTGACTCCCACCCCATATGTGAGTTTGAGTGCTTCCATTTGGAGGACATGAGTGATACACCGAGTGAGTTGAGAGAGGTAGTTGATAGGTCCATGGAGGCCATTTTGAATTCTAACAACTTACCCTCTACATCTAGTGTGTTTTCTTGTGTCTCATTAGGTTCCATGGAGGACGAGTTCCCGATCATGGAGAAGATGTACATGGTGCATGAAGATGATGCTATCACACCATGCTTGATTGAAGATGAACATGGAGGCCACATGGAGCCTACCTCTTCCACAACACCTACTTCAAAGGAGTCGGACTACAAAGGTACCTATATGGGTGTTGATGATGCCATGATCCCACTAGTGGACATGATGATTTGTGAGTGCTTGCATGAGTTGGATGATCCTATTGCTATGTCATATGCTTCTTTCACATTCCCTTGTGATACTTGTGATACCACTATTGTTGATCATGTGGAATTAGTTGCTTATGATAATATCACCATGCCATGCTATGAGAGTTTCACTTTCTCTCCAATTGCTTGCAATATGTCGAACAATTCTCTTTCCCATGTATTGCTTGCAATGAAAATGATGACGATAATGCTTATGTTGTGACAACCTTGCCGAACAATTTCTCTTTCCATAGGTTTGTCGACAACAATGATACAATGTTGAACATGTTTTGTGCTAAATGCTTGCAATACTCTCCCATTAGTGCAACCAAAATGTTGAACACTCGCTCTTTCCAATGCTTGGTTTGCCATAATGTTAGTATGCTTGTACATGAGATTGCCCCCATAGCTCTCTCAAACTTTGGAGACTTTGCCTATATCCATGATGAGCATGTTCATGTGTTTACTCCGCATATTCACCACATATACTATGATAGATTGCTTAATGCTAATGGTGATGTGCAAAAGAGATGGACCATCATGATGGATGATGTGTTCATATACCATGCACACACGTTCTTTGCTTTGCCTATTGTGTGTGTAGGTGCAAGAATGCCAATGTCAACCTCGATTGAGCATGAGTTGACCAAGAGAGCTCTTGAGAGCATAATTCAAGTGAGTACAAGATCGAACCCGGCTCTAATACCTTTCCCATGCTTTGCATTGAACATGCCGAACAATTTCTCTTTCTCTTGGTTCTTTTGCAAGCATGATGATGTGATTCTTACCGTTGGTGTTGCCTCAAACAAGTTGACCAATTGCTCTTTCATTTGGTTTGTTGGCACGCACGGTTGTGCAAATGTTTTCTTGGTGAACTTTTTGGATCATGTGTTTTGTGTTGCACCAAATATGAGGACCAATTTCTCTTTCCAATGGTTTGTGTGCACACATGTTGATGATATTTTGGACACCTTTCCGTATGTGTTTTTGCCAAATTCTCCACTTGTTGCTTCAAGGATCTTGAACAATTTCTCTTTCCGATGCCTTGAGAGCAACAATGAAAATGAGTTTATACATGAGATGGACACCATGGTCGTCTCACAATTTGGAGTTTTTGTGTTTCCACATTTGGAAGATGTTCATACGGAGTTCTTACACATTGACCTTGCACATGCATTATTCTTGATAAATTTGTGTTGTGCTAACGGTGTTGTGAACATGAAAGGACATGTCATCGATGATATGCTCCTCTATCACGCACACATATACTTTGCTTGGTCTTTGTTGTGTGAAGGTAACCGTGACTTGAGAATGAGCGTCAATGAATGGGTTGAACCCCATACATCTACTACACAAGATCTCTCAATGAGAGCACACCGACATCTTGCTAAGGTGACCTCCTTCTACATATGGCCCCTTGCTAATCCCGTGGAACATTGGCTACGCTTTGATTGTTCTCTTGTTTCTCTTGTGCTATTCATAGGGTATACGACTTTCAAGTGGACATTCAAGCGTGGTTGTCATCTACCTCCTATACAAGTTCATGAAGAGCTATCGTCGAGGACGACTCTTTTTCAAGTGGGGGGAGATGATACGGGGCGACCTTCGGTCTTCACCGCATCATGTGCTTCATCGCCAAGACGACACGCTAAGGTGAAGCTTCTCCTTTACGCGTGCCTCGAATCGCCTATTTGGGACGATATACTACTTCATACCCTGTCATATCTTGATGATAGGAACCCGACGACAAGTACGGGGAGAAGAGAGGATGCCATGGAGACCCGAGGACGCAAGGCCGATGTCACGGAAGCATGGAAGAGAAGGAGAAAGAGGAGCCGGACGCTCCAGTGCCGGAACTTCCCCCCTCATGGCCGGAACTTCCGCCCAGATTCCATCCAAGACTGAAGATGCTCGCACTGAAGAACTGCGACCGGAACTTCCGCCCCTCATGGCCGGAACTTCCGCCCCCGACCGGAACTTCCGCCCTCAGCGACCGGAACTTACGCCCTGTCGAACTTCAGCCAGATCTCAGCCCTTTTGGTTTGTAACTTACCCCTTCGGCCCCCTACCTATAAATAGGAACCTACCCCCACCTTCATGAGGGAGAGATGATGTTTAGATGAATTGGCTTATGCCTCTATTATCCCCTAGTGGATTTGGGAAACCCCCACCTTAGGTTAATTCCTATTGTACCACCGGGCTCCGATCGAATCCTATTGTATCTCTTTGGTGACTTCTACCAATCTTGATCTTTTGCTTGCACTTCTACCTATTTGGTCTTTTGCTTGCACTTCTATTGAGTTTGGTCTTTTCACCCTTCTAGATTCATAGGATCTTCGATTCGTCGATCTTTTTGCGGGACTTCTACCGAAAGGTCTTTTCCTTGCAACTTCTATCGAGTTGGTGGTTCGGGCCAACGAGGACAAACCGATTGTGTGTGTGCATGTGTTTGTATCGAGTTCTTCGCGTTCATCCACTTCCCCGCGAATCCCCTCCGCAATCACACTCACCCGGGTCAAACCGTGAAGATTGGGCACACCCTCGGGCTTAGCCCGCATCACTCCCGGCTCTTCGTGTTGCTCGTCGCTGCTCGCCGGTGGGTTTTGGCAGGCAACACCCACTTGCTATATGGTGGACCCCACATACTAAATGGGCCGGCCCTTCAATAGGAAAGTGGGACCCACCTGTGTTTTTGGCCGGGCCCACTATCTTGCTGGGCCGGCCCACTTGCTATATGGTGGACCCCACATACTAAATGGGCCGGCCCTTCAACAGGAAAGTGGGACCCACCTGTGTTTTTGGCCCGGCCAACTATCTTGTTGGGCCAGCCCAATTGCTATATGGTGGACCCCACATACTAAATGGGCCGGCCCTTTAACTGGAAATTGGGACCCACCTGTGTTTTTGGCCCGACCCACTATCTTGTTGGGCCGGCCCACTTGCTATATGGTGGACCCCACATACTAAATGGGCCGGCAATTTAACAGGAAAGTGGGACCCACCTGTGTTTTTGGCCCGGCCCACTTTCTTGTTGGGCCAGCCCATTTGATCTATTGTGGACCCCACATACTAAATGGGCCGGCCCGATAGCAGGAAAGTGGGACCCACATGCTAATTGGGCCGGCCCAGTTGTTTTAAGGTGGACCCCACTAGGTAAATGGGCCGGCCCGATAACAGGAAAGTGGGTCCCACATGTCTTGTGGGCCGGCCCTTTTGCCTGTTGACCGGTCAAACGAGTGCATTCGGCCACAGAACCGGCGGACCGAAAAAATCGTCGTAGGACTTTGCCTGACGCAGTTTTGACAACAGAACCGGCGGCGGTCCGATTTTGAGACGTTGTCTATCAGAACTTTTCTTGTAGTGAACTTTCCGGTTGTCGAGCAGGACCGGCGGCGGACATCAACCGCATCAGGTCCGGCGGCGGCCTGGCCATGGCAGGTGCACGGAGGTGGGGCGCACCAGTAGGTGACTCCCAAGGGCGGCCATGGAGATAGGGAATAAGGAGGAGGAGGACCGGCCAGGGCGTAGAGATCGACGGCCACGGCAGTGGATTGCGTTGCGGAATTGGACGTGGAAGTTGAGAGGATGGGGAAAGTGACTCGTGTGTAGCCTTCTTTTTGTGACTTGTGGAGCTCCTCGCTTGGCGGTGGGACAGCAGCGCCGCTTATTTTGACCAAACTGGAACACACGAGAACGCACCAGAAAATCACGATGAAGTTACCGTGTATCCTACTGAGTCTATCTATAGTGGAAATCTCTACCGTGTCAAGTTATGATTGGATGAAAAGCTACCATCTACGGTACCTAAATGGCTAAAATTTTAGCAAAAGGGGCCAGCTTTAATATAGGTAATATAATGGAGCGACTCATAACACCTCGTAGTATGTGCGAAAATAAGAGCATCCCCACTCGTCTCCCCGACGAGGCCCCCGAGCGACGATTTTCCCATCCGGACGGCGTAATTCGCCCAGTCGCGCCCCCGGTTCCTCGATTTCGTCCGGATTTGGCCCTTCATCCATCCGGCGAGCCCACACCAACCCCGGTCCCCCGAGGCGCGCTCGGGGACTCCGGACGAAAGAATTTGGCGCGAAAGTGGCGTGTGGACCCTCGTAGTCGGTGACTGGACCGCCAAATCCTGTCGATTTCTCTCCAATTAGCTTGCATATCCCCATTCTCTCCCGCCGAATTTGTGTAGCCACCTCCATTCTCCTCCGCCTCTTTCTCGTCCACCACCATGCCGCCGAAGCCGAGGAAGTCGCGGCCGAAGAAGGAGCGGCCGCCGGGTGTGTCCAACACACAGTGGGCGGCGGACGAGCTCCGGCGGCAGGTCGAAACAAGCGCCAGGGCGGAGAGGGAGAAGACACTCAACGCGAAGAGGGCGGCGTTGGCGGAGGAGGACGAACAAGCGAGGAAGGTCTCCATGGCCATGAGCATGGGCCATGCTCGCGGCGGCGCCGTGATGTTCCCCGGCCAGTGGTCGATCCAAGGTACAAGCAGTTCCCCGTCGGCTTTCTCCCCTTCGAGCTTCTCGTCGTCGTCGCCTGCCATGTTCCAAGAGGTGACCTACGGCCAAACGCCCAGGTTCACGCCGTCGCCGCCCGATCTCGCCGGCGGCAACCTGAACGAGGGCTTCTCGCCGGCCCTGCGACGAGGGCCACTCCCGTTCGGTGCGACGGCGGCGCCGAACGACGAGGTGATGAACGAGATGATCAACTCCGGCTCCATGGCCGCCGCCGCGAGCCCGGGGTTCTTCACGCAAGAGGAGGCGAGGGCAACGGCAACTGTCGCGGCGCGCAACGAGCGGGTGGAGGATGTGGCCGACGGAAGCCAAGCCGTCGAAGAAGAAGAAGAAGAGGAAGGACCAACTGAAGCCGGGGTCGCCGCCGGCCGAACCGCGCATCAAATGGACGCCGAGGGAAGAGGAGTGCCTCGTCGAAGCTTGGATGACCGTGTCCATGAACGGCATAACCGGGGCGAATCAGAACTAGGAGACGTATTGTCTTCGAGTGAAGCAGGCGTTCGACGAGCGCAAGCTCGTCGATCCCTACTTCAACAAGACAATCATGAACCGGGGAGACAAGGCCATGGCCACCCATTGGGGGATCATACAGACGGCGTGCAGCAAATGGCACGGCATACAGGAGGAGCTCAACAAAGTGCCGGTGAGCAGCGAAGACTTTGAAGCCAGGGTATGCATACGCCGTGCCTCCTCCGTCGACCCTGCAATGTACTGATCGCCGTGAACTGACCCATATCGTCGCCCTATTTTTCTCCCAGGTGCGCCGTGCTTTCGACATGTACCACGACGACACCGGCTTGACGTTCAAGTTTCTGAACGTCTACTCCCGCATCAAGAAGTGCGAGAAGTGGACGGAAACCCGCACGAGCCTCTCGAAGAGCAAAATCGAACAGTACAACCCTGACGCTCCGACGCCAGGCTCATCGGATGGTCGCCCGGAACTCGGCCAGAAAAAGCTCAAAGATCTCAAAAAGTTGGGCCATCCCGCCGAGAGGATGCATGCGTCGTTTGACAAGTGCTGGGCCGATGCGAGGACGCACGCCGCCGGGAGGGATGACAAGTTCGACGGCAGGTAGAGGGAGATGCTCGCCAACCAAGGCACCCGGATCGCCCTGCTGAAGATGACGGCCGCGGCGAAGAAGAGGAACACAGACTTGGCGTTTCTGATGGGCGGCAACACAGCCCTGATGTAACATCCCAAGAGTAACACCCTAGATCCTTTTTACCTTTCTTGCATTGTTGTTATCTTGATGCAGCCCGACCTTCGGTCTTCACCGCATCATGTTCTTCATCGCCAAGACGGCACACAAAGGTGAATCTTCTCCTTTACGCGTGCCTCGTATCGCCTATTTGGGACGATATACTACTTCATACTCCGTCATATCTTGATGATAGGAACTCGACGACAAGTACGGAGGGAAGAGAGGATGCCATGGAGACCCGAGGACGCAAGGCCGATGTCACGGAAGCATGGAAGAGAAGGAGAAAGAGGAGCTGGACGCTCCAGGCCGGAAATTCCGCCCACCACCGCCGGAACTTCCGTCCAGATTCCATCCAAGACTAAAGATGCTCGCACTGAAGAACTGCGACCGGAACTTCCGCCCCTCATGGCCGGAACTTCCACCCCCGACCGGAACTTCCGCCCTCAGCGACCGAAACTTCCGCCCCCGACCGGAACTTCCGTCCTCAGCGACCGGAACTTCCGCCCTGTCGAGCCTCAGCCAGATCTCAGCCCCTTTTGGCTTGTAACTTACCCCTTCGGCCCCCTACCTATAAATAGGCACCTACCCCCACCTTCATGAGGGAGAGATGATGTTTAGATGAATTGGCTTATGCCTCTATTATCCCTTTGTGGATTTGGGAAACCCCCACCTTAGATGATCCATCTATTGTATCCCTCCTTATCCGGATCTTTTCCATTCTAGTAATTCTATCAATTGAGAATCTTTTGCTTTGCAACTCTATTCTTAGTTGGTCTTTTACTCTTTGAGATTCTATTTGGATTTGTCGATCTTTAGCAAAAGATTCTACCTTTGGTCTTTCTCTCGCACTTCTATCGAGTTGGTGGTTCGGGCCAACGAGGATAACCGATTTGTGTGTGTGCGTGTGTTTGTATCGTGTTCTTCGCGTTCATCCACTTCCCCGCGAATCCCCCTCCGCAATCACACTCACCCGGGTCAAACCGTGAAGATTGGGCACACCCTCGGGCTTAGCCCGCATCATATGGTATCTGAGCAAAGGTTGCCATGGATTTGACCCTCCGATTCCACCAATTTCGCTCAAAAATTTCCCCAAAAAAAATTTTCCCCAAAAAATAGCTCGAATTTGGATCTCTGAATTTGTTGCGTTGTTTGTGGTTTTGGTCCACAGATCTTGTGTTATTGGTGTTGATCTATCATCCTTCCAATTTGCACCGTCAAATTCCACCGTTTACCCCTCGAATCCGACGATTTTCGCCCCATATTTCCGCCCGTGTTCGTGCTGTTCGTCGACCAGATCCAGATCTGAATTTTTCGGGTATTTCCGGAACTTCCGCTCTCCGTACCCGAACTTCCGCTCGGGCCAAATTTCCCAATTTCTGGTCAATGTTTGTCTTCCTGTTTGTCTTCCTCCACGCATAGCCACAGCACGACGCACAGCCAGCAGCCGCCCCTGAGCTCTCCCCACGCCGTGCCTCGCGAGCAGCAGCTCGAGCCCCACCCCGCGCGCAAGCCACCGCCAGGCCCAGCCCCGCGCCCCTTTGGCCCACCGCGCCGCCAGCCCAAGCCACCAGGGCCACCACCGCACGCCAGATCGCCACCACTGCGCGCCGCATCGCACCAGCCGCCGCAGCAACCGCCCGCACGCCAACCACCAGCTCGATCCGCTTGCAGCAACTGCCCAAGCGCGCAATCGCCGCCTGGCCACATCCCGCACCCCGCTCGCCCCTGGACACGGCCCACTTCCGCGCGCGCCACCAACCAACCAGGCCACGCGCGGCAATCCTCCAATTTCCATCTCCGCAGCAAACACGCTCAGCCAAATTGATTCAGCGCCGATTTTTTTCTTCCCAAAACCGGAACTTCCGGCCGTTCTGACCGGTACATCCGCCCGAGCGGAACTTCCGCCCAACATCCGCTCTTGTTCCGAAAACAGCAAATCAGCATGCAGTAGCCCCTGGACCCAAATCGCGTATTTCCGGAACTTGACCGGAAGTAGGCCGGAACTTCCGCCCAGATCAGTTTTGACTCAAATTTCGTCCAGTTTTGACTCCCTTTTTTGCCCCAAATTTTGACAACTTTCCGGAGCCCGTTTGACTCCAAACTTTAACAACATTCTCCAACTACTCCACATAGTCCACGTCTAATTTTTGACAATTTTTGGAGCCTAACTTTTGACCGCTCGTTTCGACCTAACTTTTCGGGCATTGACTTAATTTGCTCGGTTTTCGATTTGGAGTGCATTGGTTGTCTATTCCGCTTCCGCGCCTACACCAACACCGCGACGACACCTTTGGCACCCCGGATTCTGGCGCAACTTCGACACCATCATCGTCACCACCTCGATCATCGCAAGTTCGTGTGCTTGACACCGCCTAACATCAATAGGTATAACTTGCCTCACCCCTTGTAGCCCCGTTTCTTTCTTTGTGTACTGTAACATCCTGATTTTTTACGGACATGATTTTTTTTTTCTAAACAAAGGATGTTGCAACGCGGTCGAATAAAAATAAAATTTTCGTTTGGAGTTGTTAAAATTAATTCTAAATATTTTAGAATTATTTTTACATATAAAGAAGGAGAATAATTTCTCAGATTACTTCTTGTATTTTTTATTTGAATCTATTTTCAAATTTGCTGATTTCTTCTTTTGATTTGGATGCGCGTACATGCACATACACTGCCTTGGTTAGAACATTTTATTTGTCTATTCTCTACCTTTCCTTGCACGTCGCATTCTCTCTAATCTCATTCCTTTCTTTCTATTTCTGTGCTTGGACGTTCATCGAGTAGCTCTCCTGATAATTCTTTATTTCCTTTTACGAGGCTGCAACTACACCAGCACGTTGTGTTTCTTTTGCTTCCCTTGACATGTACTATGTGGCCTGCACGTACCGACCCTTTTCTTTTCGTTCCAGCGAGACATCAGTTAGCAGCGCGTACAACGCACGCACAGGACACAGTCCCACGAGTTCCACCGAACGAGGCGCCCAGCAATTCAGCACACGAAGAGACGATCTCTCCTCATCTTCTCGCAGTCAAGCATGAAGGAAAACATCGGCGAAAACGCTTCCACCAGAAACTGCCGCGTTTATCCCAGCCTTTAACCTCTCCTTTAATCGCATCCATTAGAGCGCCCTTTCTCCTCCTACAGAGCCTCAGACCGACGCCCCCACTCTCCTCTTTCATCCCACACCAACACTGCAGCTCTAGACCTTCACACAACGAGGCAAACTCGCAAGAACGCCGTCAGACGCCGTTCCCGTTCCCGGTGACTCCAGCCATGAGAGGTTGAGCAGCTGCGCCACCAAGACCGCGAGGAAGAGCAGGACAGACCCACGGAAGGAGAAGGCGAACCATTGATTACCGACGACACCTCCGGCAACGCGATCGACTCCGGCCACCGACGTCTACCTCAAACTGCGACGAACTCGGTGAGAACCAGCCGTTTCTTTTGCTCGGAACGCGATCCCCATCCGTAGAGCTACCTCCTAGACATGATCCTCAACCTTAGTTCGGTAGTTCCTCGTGTCGCCGGTGAACCGAATGCCATCCGGTGGCATGGTCATGTTATGCCATCTAGAACACGTTTCCTGTTCTTGAGCCCAAACTAGAAAACGTTCCATATTACTTGAGGAAACCAGCAGTGCTGTTAGTTGGGCCAATATCCGTGATATTTAGCAAACTATTTTGAAAACAGATTTTGAACCTTGGCATCACCATGAGCATGTATGTCGTCAGTCCGTATAATTGTTTGTGCTAGTTTACTGCATCTAGTTACCCATGTATTCATGTTTGTCTATTTTTAATGCGTTGCACCACTATGAACCCATCTGCTAGTTTGCATATTCTAGCCATGTAGTAGCCATAGGTATAATTTCTGGTTTTGATTCATGGTGTACGTACATCTAGTGTTAAATAGCAAAGTTCAGTTTTTGACAGTAGAACATGTTAGATTGTTGTAAATCCATCATGTGTAGACTAGAGCAATCATATGATTTATTTAGTTGCATGTAACTCACTGAGTAGATTAGTTTAACATGTAATTCTTTATCAGCATGACCCTGGCAAATGTTGCATTTTTGACATTCTAGTGTTAACTTACAGGATGTTGTTGCTCACCATCGTATGTGCAAAGTGTTCTGATCTTAAATTGTTTACCCATGCATTAGTATGACCAGTAGCATGTAGTTGGTTTGCACATTGCATTTTAAATCTATGCCATCTATGTAGGTTCGCTCAATATATATTTTCTAAAATATTTTGTACGTAATATGGAGCGATCAGTATGCCTTGAGCCTTAGTTACCCAAATCCCCACGTAGCCATTCCGGTCTTTTTCGTGTAGTGAACGACCGACACATACCTCTTATTTGGATCTTTTCATTTGGATCTTATTCACTTTTCATTTGCATCTTATTCGTCGTATTGCTTGTATTCATTTGTATTGTTATTGCTTCGATACGACGATTAGGCGGAAACGGAGAGTGGTACGATCACGACCAAGGAGGTGAAGGACATGAGTTTGACAACGAAGGCATGCCCTCTCATCATATTTATCCCAGTTTTACAAATTGCATGATATTTTATATTTTACAAATATATATGCTATTTTATTCCAGTAGCTAGCGTGTCGATTGACACACCAACCTTGATCTGGTTGTCGCCTTTTACTTGATACCCTGAGTAGAGATTATATAATAATCCCGATAGAGTAGAGATGCTTAGCATGCTAAATAATCATTAGGATACTTCCTATTGCCTCTTTGGAGGAATTGATCGACCTTCGGGTCAAACATAACCTTTTGAAAGTTGTTGAGCTTGTTAAGCTGGGCTGTTTAGCCATTGTTGTTCCTCTACTCTCTCTTCTACTATGGGTGAAACTTACCATCTAAATATGGCGCTGAGCGATAGCTGAATCAAATGTTGAAGGAGCGATTGACTGCCCTTCACAAGTTGGAGGGAGCAATCCGTCGTTCGTGCCGCTTAAGGGTCCTAAAAAGTCTTGGATTTGAAGATTGTGACAACCGTACAACCACATGCTATATGGGCACTGGCCTGGTTAAGTAAGTTAGTCGGCCTTAGGTGTTGATGTCGCCGTACCGCAGATGAGGTGGCTGCCTACGGGAGAACCTTCGGCACGGATGGGGGGACCGGTTTGAGGACGTACTCTCGGCACCGTGCGCCGGACCCGGTGGGCATGTCACATCTTTGGGGGATCTAGCTAAAAGACCTTGTCACAATCCCTCTGCACGGTACACCAAATGGTGTGTACTAAACCGAGAGGCCACTGGTGGGCAACAAGACGGGGTTGTGTCGTGTGGGCAAAGTGTACAACCTCTGCAGAGTTAAAACTATTCGAATAGCCGTGTCCACGGTTATGGACGACACATGAATCTTTCTTGACATACAGGAACCTGTTTTGCTATTTCCCTCTTTGCCTCTCTCTCTCCTTTCCTCCTTTCCCATGGAATCTGAATCCTATGAGATAAGTGAGTTGTCGAGGACAACCACATTGATGAGAAATATTACACTCATTATAAAAGATGTTTTCGTCTAAAACTGCTTTTATCAAATGAATTTCAAATAAAATTGGCTTTATGCAAATGAATCTACAGCCTTCCTTTGAAGCCTCATGTAGATATATTAGGTCTTGCATCGAGGGGGTGTGTTGAGTACTCTATGTACTCATGGCAATACTTTTGTTGATATTCAGAGTACTTCAAAGACAATGAAGACTACGACAACTACGACGACATTGAAGAGTGAGGCCTCGTGGACTACATCAATCGCTCGTGGCTGAGATGGAGTCACTTCGCGTTTATTTATCATCTGTGCTTTCGAATGTAATGAATGTCACAAGACATTTCACTATGTGGCTCAAACTTTGTAATAATTATTACTCTTTGCACGTCCTGCAATGATATTCATTTCGCTGTGTCGTCAACTTGATCTTGGGATTGACGAGTAACACAGGTGACAAGGGATTAACTTATCAATGCCTATGGATTGTAGGCTAGGGTTTAGTTAGAAGTAGAGGGCAAGTAGATCTCGAAGGTTTCAGCCGAAAAGTACTCGACGAATATGAAAATTAGGGTTTGCAGACAATGATTCGATGATCTCCTCGTCCCTCGACTCCCCCTTTATATAAGAGGTGGAGCCGAGGGTTTCGTTTTGTACAAGTTACGTAGTCCGGGACGGTTTCTAACTCATCCCGCCGGATTACAAATAACACTTCCTATTACAACTCTATCTTTTCCTTAAGTACATCTTGGGCTTCCGAATCTTCTTATTCTTCGGGTAGTAGGCCTTCAATAAACCCCGGATACTATATTCGGCAGGCCCATTTGGGATGCCTATGTCGACAGCTCCCGAGATTTTGCTTGAATCATAGAGTCGAGGAAAATCTCCACTGTTTATTTTTACTCGAAAGCTCTAACTTTTATACTTCTTCTCATAAAATTCTATATTGTACGAGAGATATTGGTAGTTGGGGCTAGTTCATCCGACGGATCAGGTACTAGTTAACCGCTCTAGTGGCAATCCGCAAAAACCTACTTCAAAATCACGTCCCCGGACATGATCTCGGGATACTCGGTGTAAACTTCGACGAGTGCCGCTTAAGGTCTTACCATTCCGTCGAGTCCCAGTCAAATTTATCGAGTACCTAACGCGTCCGTTAGGATTTTTCTTCGTATCTCGTTGATACGGATAAAAGTAGCAGAGCGCAGTCTTCGGCGATGCCACGCCCGGCAGAATAGATCCGGGGTCTTACCTTCGCAAATTTGTGGCATTCAGAAATTGATCGCAACTTTGGCGTTCAGAGAATATATTGGTGTTTGATGCACTAGCTACGAACATTGATCGGGAAATCGCAGGTCAATGCATGTTTTGAAATCATTTCTTCAAAGGTTGCTTTTATTATGAAAACTATGCCGTCGGTCTTCACGGAGTTGACCAGAACTTCGTGGAGTTCCTTTCCTGCGCGTTCGCAGCTTCCTTCCTGCAACAAGGAGTGACAGCCACAGTTTGATACACACTCTGCAGAGGTGCGTTACTTTTCCCACAAGAGATCCCATCCTTTTTGCCATCCGCAGGGACTTGCCCCCGTTCACATTTCCTTTGGTGTGAGTCCTGGTATGAAAATCCAAGCCCACACCACCTTCTCCGCGACCCTGCAAACCCACCCTTTTGTCCAACCGCACACCCCCAGTAGACATCTTCCGATAATACGGCTTTACACACGGTGTACTTTGGACAATCCAGCATAGACCGTAGAGCCCGACATCACACACGGATGGGGATTTAAAAGGATATCCCAACCTACGGCAGTGCCTCCAACACCCCGCAGTTCTACCAGTCCGTTGGCGTGCAGGAGGGAAAAAATGCGGCTGGCTTCCCTAGATCTCATGGTTAACGCGATATGTACGGCGCTATAATCACTGGACGGCATTGGTAATTACTGCTAGGTTAATATAACCCATGCAATGGAACCTCCACCATATCAACACATACCATGGTTCCATTGCCAGCCACATAGTCATATTCATAGTTGGAAAAGTAACATTTTATTTGCCATGCAGGAATGATAAGTATATAGCTTTGCAGTAAAGTAACAGAAAATACTCAAGGTGGTATGAGCAAGGGTGAACTTGCATGTGGACTGCGAGATAGTGCAGTTCAATGTAGTGGATGGAACCTGGACCTCGGGTTCTGTAAGACGCATCATTGTCCGGTAAGGACAATGTTATAAAATCCAAATAATGCAGTCATGAATGTATTATTTTATGTGGAATCCCTCTACCCCAATTATTTGTTACAACTTAGGGTTGAATTACGATTTATGCCTTTGGTAGTAATTTGCAATTGTTTTTATGTGTAGAACACTTTAATTATCATAAGGTAAAATGATTCAAAGTAATATTACTCTATCTTGGTGATTCATTATTCATTCCAAAAATAATTTGAAATAATAGAGTTGCCTCTATATTTTTGGAATAAAAAGGAATAGAATATTTTCCTTTGGAAAATATCTTTCTTAAATAGAAATGACTTGGAATAATATAATTTCATTTTGAAATGTTTGAAAATAAGTATTTGAACTTATTTGAGATTTTTCCTTGATTTATAACTACAAGGACATAATAGTTCGAAATTCCAAGTTTTTATTTTAAATTCATCAAATTCACAAATTTGAATTTGTTCCTTAAATTCTATTTCATATTTTATTCTTGTTAAGAATAATTTTTTCATTCACAAATCCAAATTTTAATGGATTTTTAGAGGTGTATTTTATTTACTAAAAATTAGTGAAATTCTGGCTATTTTCTAAAATGTGAAATGACTAGAATACCCCCTGGCCACTATTGGGCCAGCCCATTTACTAAGGCCCATTGGGACAGCCCACTAAGGCTAGCCCCATTACGGGTCGGTGGCGCCGAAGCGGCCCACCTCACTCACTCACTCACTCGTCTCTCTCTCTCACCCGACCTAACCCTAACCCTCTGGCGACGCTCGTGGTGATGGCGTCGCCGCCATGGCCGCCGCCGTGCTCCGGCCGCCTCCGTGCTCCCCTGAATTCGCCACCTACCTGATCTGAACCGCCGTGCGACGATCTATCGATCTGTCCGCATGGTTTCTTCGATTTCTTCCTCTCCTGGTGAATCGCCTCCTCTCGGGATCTCCTGGTGAATCGCCTCTAGTGATTGACTCGCTCTGGCGAGCTCGCGTCCTCGCCGGCGACGTATGCGCACCTCCGAGATCGACCTGGCGCGGGTGCTGCTTGCAGCGCCTGTGCCATCATCTCTGTGCTGTGCCGCTACTGGTGGTGTTCGTCGGCGTAACGTCGGCGTCTTCCCTGGCTTTGTAGCTGCTATGGCCGCGCGAGCACTGCCTCGCCATGCCATAGCCTCTGCCACCAGGCGCGGGTAAGGTCTCTCCACTCCTTCTCCTTCTCCTCTCCATGCCTGTGCGCCTCCCATGCTTATGTGCTTCTTCTTCCTCTTGCTCTACGGCCTCCTGATGATCTTATGATCAAGTAGAGCCTTGCTGCTGCTGCCTAAGCTACCTGTGCTTCCCTTCTATGCAAGCTCTGGCCAATTCACCATTCTTTGGTACTGGCCAGTGTGTGTTGCTTGCTGTGCATGCCATGTGTGGCTTGCTTACTGCTCCTATCATGCTATGATCTTGCTATGCCATGCTGTACATGCTTATGAGCTTGCTATGCCATGCGGTACATGCTTATGAGCTTGCTTGTGCTTACTGGCATATTATGCTTGCTTGTCTAGGTGTACTGCTATGCATCTGTGACACTTGTGAATGCCAGTGATGCCTGTGATGTGCTTATGTGCCTCCTGTGTAATCCAATGATCCATTGGATCCATCATTTCTTGTTGGCTAGCGTATTTGTGTGGCTTGACTTGATTCAATTGATCCATTTGATCAATTAAATGTTAGTGGCTTGGTGGCTGATGACTTCTGTGGCTAAGTGAATTATTTGCTTATTGATGCTGCTGCTAAAGCATGCTATTGCTTCTGTGTATGTGTACTGCTGCACTCCCTAGCTCACTGGACTTGATCCAGTAGCTATGATGCAGTGACATGTGCGGGTGTGCCTCACAGTGTGCTACTGTCAATATATAGCATTGATTTGTTATGTATTCATGCTTTGGATGAATTAATTTATGATGAACTGCTTATGCAGTGATGATTGAATGACTTGCTTTATATGAATTTGCTTTTCATGATTAATTGATAAGCAAATGAAGTCTGAATCCATTTCTGGATAATGATGCTTTGTATTTGGCTTTGCTTTGGATGGTTCTATGTGTGCTGTGACCTCAGTAGCCTTGCTACTGACTGGTTGCTCACATGGTTGGCTGGATCTTGTTGGCTACTCATCTTTGCTTGCATATTTGGGGATCATAATAAATATGAATGCCAATATGCTTGCCTGTGAAGAAATCTAGGGTTTACTGATGGTTGCATGCTTAGGATTTTCTGTGTAGTCTTTGTTAGCTGCTAATCCTTGCAATACATCTACTGGTGCTGTCTGTGCATGAGATCTTGCTAGTGTCTGCATCTGTGCGTGATTTCTAGCTTCTGTGCACATGATCTGTATCTAGATGGTTTCTGTTTTAGTGGCTTCTAGACTGACAGTAATCCTTGGTGAAAACCAAGTGATGATTTACCCTTTGAGCATCTGTTCAATCCCATGACTATGTCATGCATGATTTATGGATTAGATCCATTGGATCTTCTCCAGGAACTAGGTATACCTTCTTCCAGCTCCTAGAGTGAAATATTGTGTTGATGCAGACTTGTGGTTTGTGTCACAGCCCTTCACCTCCAGGTCTTGGTTGATCTTCTCAGGTCACCATTATTTCTGGTGGTTGAGTGGTTGTGTGTTGGCTGGTGTTGTTCTTGAGCAAGAACTGGATGAACTATCCTGCTCTACCTTCACCTTACCTTGTGAATCCTTATCTGGTCGACTGGTACTGTTCCTAGGGTTTGTGCTCCTTTTATATGAGCTCTACTTCTGTTCTTGCAATGCCACACAGGCCTGGCTTGCTTTGGTGACTAAGCCTGTGCATTGCCTTGCTGTGGCTTGCTCAGCCCACATGAGCTGTGTGCTCTCATATGCTGAAACTTGAGCCCCTGGTGGTGCTCAGGTTTGGTCTGCTTGCTCTTATATTGTGCTGTCCAGGGCTTTGGACAAGCACAAGTGTGCATGACAGTTGGTTCTATCCAAACTGAATTCTGTCAACACTCAACTCTGTCCAAACTGAATTATGTCTAACACTTAACCCCTGGCTATTACATATTGTGTTGTTTTGCAGGTTTTGAAGATGAATATGACCATGAAGATATACTTCAAGTCATTTAGTCTAGGTTTTTAGTTTAGGATCAATATTGTAATCTTTATTTTCATTTATGTTTATTGCCCTTTAACTCTTGTATCAAGAATCTTGTAAAGACAATGTAATTGTGTTGTGATATCAATAAAGCTCAAATTTTACTTATGAGCTTTTGATTTGTGTAATGTTTATATTCTTGAATAAATGTTGTATTTAATATTCAATTTGGAATTCAAAGTCATTTAAATTCATAATTTGTATTTGAATTGTGAATTCAATTTCTATATTCATTAATGCTTATTGTTCAATGTATTATAACTTGCCAAATGAAATCATCTCCCAAATTAACAAGATACAAAAGAGATCCTGTCGAAATTTCCCTAACTCACCTTGCCTACCCCTAAGTGCAAAATGAGAGAGAACCTCGATCCCTCTTAGGTTTAGTTGCAATAAGGCGCGAAAATTTCCCCCGTTTTGCGATGAAATGCACATCCCATTTCTAAATCTACCCTTCGTTGTTCCTATATTCTGGGTTATTACAGCCTCTCCCCCTTAACAGAAACTTCGTCCCGAAGTTAAGATTGGTACCTGAACATCTCGGGGTAAGACTTCCTGAGTTCTTCTTCCGTCTCCCAATTTGCTTCTCGCTCAGGATGATGTTGCAATTGAACTTTACAGTATTTGATTGCCCTATTCCTTAACTTCTTCCACTGGACTTCCAATATCTTTTCAGGCTCCACGTATGTTAGGTCTGATTGCAGTTCTATTTCTTCATATGTGATGGGATCATCCGGTGCCTTCAAAAACTTTCTAAGTTGTGACACATGAAATACATTGTGAACCAGACTTAATTGCTCCGGTAATTCCAACTCAAAAGCTGTTCCTCGATTCTGACTGAGTATTTTGAATGGTCCTATATATCGAGGACTTAACTTTCCTTTTACTCCAAAACTCTTAAGTCCTTTCATTGGGCTAACCTTTAAATATACCATGTCTCCTACTTTCGGTTCCCACACTCTTCTTCTTTGATCGGCATAACTCTTTTGACGACTTTGAGCTATTTTGAGTCTATCCCAAATCACCTCGATGACTTCTTGTCTCTCCTTGATGTAATCCGGTGTAAACTCCTTGTTCTCTCCGGTTTCAAACCAACAAATTGGTGATCTACACTTCCTTCTGTACAATGCTTCGTACGGTGCCATCTGGATGCTACTCTGATAACTATTGTTATATGAGAATTCCGCCAATGGTAGATGGTCCTCCCATGAGCCTCCAAAGTTCAGAGCACAAGCTCTAATCATGTCTTCAAGTATCTGATTGGTTCTTTCGGTTTGTCCTGCGGTTTGTGGGTGATATGCTGTACTGAAATCCAACTTGGATCCCAAAGCTTCTTGGAGTTGTTTCCAAAATGCTGATGTGAAAATTGAACCTCTGTCTGAGACTATCTTCTTTGGTACTCCATGCTTGCTAACTATTTCCTTAATATATATATATCCACTAGCTTATCCGCAGTATCCTTTGTATTTACTACTATGAAATGAGCACTCTTGGTAAGTCTATCCACTATTACCCATATCATATCCTTCCTCTTACTAGTCATTGGTAGACCAGTAACAAAATCCATTCCGATTTCATCCCATTTCCACTCCGGTATCTCTAGTGGTTTGAGTAATCCAGCAGGACTTTGATGTTCTGCCTTCACTCGCTGACATGTATGGCATTCAGAGACATATTGAGTTATCTCTCTTTTCATGTTGTTCCACCAGAACATCTCTTTCAAATCCATATACATTTTAGTACTTCCCGGATGTATTGAATAAGGAGTTTCATGTGCTTCCTTTAATATGATTGACTTCACTTCTGGATCATCCGGTACACATATTCTTTTCTGGAAGTATAGTGAATCAAACTCCCTAGATTGAATTTCGATGGTCTTCCTTCTCCAATCCTTTTGATTTCTTCTTGGATGAAAAAATCATCCGCTTTTTTCGGATAATCTCATACTTCAAGTCTGAATACATCTCATCCATAATCCTCATGGTTGCTACACTTCCCATGGCATCACCTTGAATAAATAGAATCTGGGCTTCCTCTAGCTCTTTCCGAAGTTCTTTTGGAATCTCCCATTCCGTAGGTTGATTTTCCGTACTCTTTCTGCTTAAGGCATCTGCTACTACATTAGCCTTGCCTGGTGTATAATTGATTGTAAGGTCATAATCCTTAATCAACTCTAACCATCTCTTGTGTCTCATGTTTAATTCTTTCCGAGTGAAGAAATATTTCAAACTCTTATGATCTGTGTATAACTCACACTTGGATCCATATAGAAATTGTCTCCAACTCTACAAAGCATACACAACTACCGCCAACTCTAGATCATGTACTGGGTAGTTGTGTTCATGTGGTTTCAACTGTCTTGATCCATAAGCTATTACTTTCCGATCTTGCATAAGAACACATCCCAGTCCATTCTGGGAAGCATCACAATACACCGTGTAATCCTTTCCAGGTTCAGGAACTGCTAACACCGTGCTCGTGGTTAACTTATCTTTGAGTGTTTGGAAGCTGGCTTCACACTCATCAGTCCACACAAATGGGGTATTTTTCTTGAGTAACTTGGTCATTGGTCCTGCAATCTTCGAAAATCCTTCAATGAACCTCTGATAATAGCCCGCCATACCAAGGAATCCTCGTATCTCCTTAGCATTTTTGGGTGACTTCCACTCCAATACGGACTGAACCTTGCTTGGATTCACCGCTATTCCTTCTTTGGTTATGACATGTCCAAGAAATTCAACACTGTCTAACCACAATTTGCACTTGCTGAACTTTGCATATAGCTGATGTTCTCTCAAAATTTGCAGAACTATCTTCAAATGCTTGGCATGTTCTTCTTTATCTTTGGAATAGATTCAAATATCATCTATGAACACTCTCACGAACTTGTCCAAGTACTTCATGAATATCTTGTTCATCAAATTCATGAAAATTGTTGGTGCATTTGTTAGTCCAAATGGTACAACCAAGTATTCATGGTGTCCATACCTTGATACAAACGCTGTTTTTGGCACATCCTCCTTCTTGATCTTGATTTGATGGTATCCAGGCCTTAAATCTATCTTCGAGAAGACTCTAGCTCCTTGAACTTGATCAAAAAGGTCTTGTATCCTAGGTAAAGGGTACTTGTTCTTGATAGTTACATTATTCAGATTCCTGTAATCTCCACACATTCTCTTTCCACCATCTCTTTTATCCACAAAAATGACTGGTGTACCCCATGGTGACACACTTTCTTGAATAAATCCCTTATGTTCCAATTCATCTATATGAGCTTTCAATTCCACTAACTCCTTTGGCCCCATCTTATATGGTGGTTGAGCTATTGGTGCTGTGCCTGGAATCATATCGATTGTGAACTCTATCTCTCTATCGGGTGGCATGCCCGGTAGTTCCTTGGGAAATACATCTGGAAATTCATTTACTACAGGAATATCTTCAATCCTCACTTCCTTCAAACTATTGACCTCCAATCCTATCTCCAACTCACTGTATTTGTCTCCTTGGAAAACTATTCGACCTCCAATAGAGTTGCGAAGTAATACTGTTTTGTCTCCACAATTGATCACCGCTCCATTCTCCGTCAACCAGTCCATCCCTAGGATGACTGATATGTCCTTCATGGGAATGATGAATAGGTCCGCGAAATACACACAGTCACATATGGTTATGACTTGTGCTTCTTTCACGTGGGTTACTAAGATCGTTCCCCCGTGGATAGGACAGTTATAGGGGTTTCTAACTTAGAACATCTAAGCCCGAATTTTTCCACAAATTCCAGTGCAAGAAATGATGTGGTTGCTCCAGTATCAAATAAGACTTTGCCAGGATGAGTAAGAATGCTTAGCGTACCTAAGACTGTTTGATCCGACTCTTCCGCTTGCTCCAAAGATGTGCAATTCAGCTTTCCATACGGCTTGCCCCTCTTGTTGTTGTTGTTGTTGTTGCGGTTGTTGTTGTTGTTGTTGCGGTTGTTGTTGTTGTTGTTGCCACTTCCACCTCGTCCTACTGAGCTTTGTCCACTCCAAGACGCCTTATTTGGACAATCTGGTTTGATGTGTCCATCCTTCCCACAACCATAACATATGATTCTGGGTTTCTGACAATCCTTCTACAAATGAGCTCTCTGGCCACAATTGTGACAGGTGATTTGATTGATTGGGTTCTAACTCTGACCTCCCCGGTTGTATTGATTACCAGTAGTAGGTCGAAATCGAGGTTTGAAACTCCGATCAGGCATTGGTTTGCTGACTGGGTATTTCCTTGGCTCGATATGAGCCCTCTTCCTCCTATCCTCTTGGACTTGCCTGTAATCATCCTCGAAAGTGATTGCCGAGTCAATCAGTTCCTGGAATTCAGCAGTCTGTGCCAACCTCAGTTGCATCTTCATGTATGGATTCATGCCTTTCATGAACCGCTTCTTTCTCTTCTCTTCCATATCCACATCCTCTGGTGCATACCTTGACAACCTGTTGAAATCCCGGACATACTGCATAATGGGTGCAGTGTTCTGACGTAGTTCGTCAAACTCCCTCTTCTTCAGCTCCACCACGCTCTCCGGAACATGGGCATCCCGGAACTTCTTCTTGAACTCCTCCCAGGTGAACACCTTATCCGGAGGGTGTACTTGCTACAAGATTCTCCCACCATGACGCCGCTCGGTCCTGACAACAGATAAGTAGTATACCGAATCTTCTCCTCATCGTTGCATCCAATGGTCCTCAGCTTCCGTTCCGTATCCATGAGCCAGTCTTCAGCATCCATTGGTTCTGGAGCTGATGTAAAAGGTAGTGGTCTTGCGTTTTGAAAGTCTGATAGGGTTACTCCCTTGCCTTCATTACCCCTATCGTTGAGGACGTGGGTAAAGAAGTCTTGCATGTTCTTACTTTGACTTTCCTGGTACCGCCTCCTATCCTCTTCCATTCCTCTCATATACTGTTGGAAATCTGGGTGCATCATTGGGTGTGGTGGTGGTGGTGCATTCTCCGCTCTAGCTGCTGCATCTACCTCCTCTTTTTCTCTCGCCTCCCGCTCTCTCCGAGCATATTCGGTTTCAACTAACGCCATGTTCCCCTAGTCCTGTAACAAAGAGAGATTACTCATAATTACACCATGCAAATGTTTTCTGAGCTCAACTCATTGCCCAGAACTAGTCACACAATGAAATCAAGAAGGAAATCCAAAACAAACATTTCTTATGCATATACTTTGTATATTACATAACATACACACTTATATTACATGTGGTATATATAAAACCACTTATTTGGCTTAAAGCCCAAGCCAACGGAATTTAAAAATACGTTCTATTACCACCTATACGACTTTATTCTTCCTTGGAGCTCTACTCCTCATCATCATAACTCGCCTCCGCGTACATCCCTGGGGTCCATCCGGTACAGCGATTTGTCTTCCGAACACCGTCCGGAATGAAGGTCCTTCCGATAGGTATGTAATCCGAATCGGACGAATTGCCGAGACGCAGATCTGTCATGCCAAAGTAGCTGGATAATGACTCATATGTATCCCCAGTAGGATACAGCTCACCTTCTTCTGCCATCCATGGAGGATTCCTACTCACTTGACCTCTCATCTTCTTCTTCTTCTTCTTTTTCTTAGTTCCAGAACACTCACCTACAACATACTGGGATGTTTTGTGTAGTCCCATCTCCAGATCTAAAGAAATGGAGTTGGTGTCTTTCTCTTCCTGCCCAAAGCTTTGGTTAACGCCTTGGTTAACCGCACCTCCTTCATCCTCTGTATCACAAGTGATGGGTTCTCCTTCATCCCCAAATGGTTCCCCAAAACGCCAACCAGTCGAATTCTCGATTGGTGACTCCGAGCAGTTTAGGTTTATGGAATCATCTCCCCCATGTCCAGACTCATACGATGCTGACACATGCGGATAGTGTGGAAAAAAGTTGGGTGTGAGTGGGTCTCTCTTGGGTAGTTGGTCACTCAAATCTACATAGATGTCTAGACTGAAGAAAGGTGTGGTGTGTTGTGGCTATGCCCTCAGATCACGCATCCGAGTTTGGACTTTATCAGGGTCCGTGAACTCAGCTAGCATGTGATCAATCTCACCCCTCATCTTCATGTGTAAAAGGTACATCGTGGTCAATAAAGACTTACAGCTATCCATGTGTTGTGCTGCAGCTTCAGGGCTTCTGTGTGCTAACACCAGATGATTCAGAGTGGGATCCTCATCTTCCTCGGCATGAGGTATATGAGAATACTCTGAACATAGCAGCTCTACTGACTTGTGCTGCCTTATCTCAAGGATTGCCTTGAATAGGGCCATGTGATAGGCTGTGGTGATGGTTTTAGCTTCTCCGTATGGCATTATACGACTCATCATCAGTTGCATCGGTAGTTGGACCGATACTCTGCACTTGGCTAGGATTTCCCCATCATAATAGGTATACTTGATAACAGGTATCCGTGGTTCACAATGGAGTTCCTTCAGCATCCCACGTAGGAGATCTGTGATTGGTCCATCATAATCACCGAGCCATCCCTCAACTTTCCTCAAAGTACTCTTAGGGAACGTGTTCACCATTATGGCTGTATACAAAAGCAGAATATTAGTAGTGATAATGCATGATAATAGCTATAATAAAGAATTATCGCACTAAAATATATGGTTTTGCTATTCTCATGTGAATAATCACCATATTTCTAGAGAATCCTTTACTATTTCTACTTGACTCCTACAGGTTTCTTTCCTATACTAGGTTTTTCCAACCTAAGGTCACAACATTTGCTCTGATACCAGCTGCGGTGACCCAGCATACCTCTACATTATGTAGTATACAAGTCGTCGATATGATCTTTGTGAAGGGACTTCTTCACAATTACCATATCCCTCAGAGTGGTACAACAGAAACATTGCAGGTCATAACACTCCATATATTATTACAAACATGGTCTTAACAAGTTGGCATTATCACAGGTCCTATGAGAACACCCTAAGATACTACTTAAGTACGATTACAACTCATAACCATATATGAAAGAGAGCTCAACAACTTATTTAGGTAAGTTCTACGTTGCTCGGCTCTATGATGCTAGGGTATATCACTACTCCTCCACCTCCGTGTCATCGGGTCCGTAGACTATCCCATAGTCTACTCCTTCAACTCCGCCGGTAAGATCAGGTTCCTCGTAGACCAGCTCGTAGCTTCCTTCCAGTGCTCCATCGGCGATAGCCTCCACTTTCGGATCACAGTCTAGCAAGGGTGTCGAAAGAAAGTGAGTACAGAGGTACTCAGCAAGTTCAAAAGAATAAAAGGTGTTTGATGCACTAGCTACGACCATTGATCAGGAAATCGCAGGTCAATGCATGTTTTGAAATCATTTCTTCAAAAGGTTGCTTTTATTATGAAAACTATGCCCGTCAGTCTTCACAGGTTGACCAGAACTTCGTGGAGTTCCTTTCCTACCGTGTTCGCAGTTCCCTTCCCGGAACAAGGAGTGACAGCCACAGTTTGATACACTCTGCAGAGGTGTGATACGTCTCCGACGTATCGATAATTTCTTATGTTCCATGCCACATTATTGATGATATCTACATGTTTTATGCATACTTTATGTCATATTTATGCATTTTCCGGCACTAACCTATTAACGAGATGCCGAAGAGCCAGTTGCTATTTTCTGCTGTTTTTGGTTTCAGAAATCCTAGTAAAGAAATATTCTCGGAATTGGACGAAATCAACGCCCAGGGGCCTATTTTGCCACGAAGCTTCCAGAAGTCCGAGGGAGAGATGAAGTGGGGCTACGGGGCGCCGCCACACTAGGGCGGCACGGCCCAGGGGGGCCCGCGCGGCCCTAGCGTGTGGGGCCCCCGTGACGCCTCCTGACCTGCCCTTCCGCCTACTTAAGGTCTTCGTCGCGAAACCCCCAGTACCGAGAGCCACGATACGGAAAACCTTCCAGATACGCCGCCGCCGCCAATCCCATCTCGGGGGATTCAGGAGATCGCCTCCGGCACCCTGCCGGAGAGGGGAATCATCTCTCGGAGGACTCTTCACCGCCATGGTTGCCTCCGGAGTGATGAGTGAGTAGTTCGCCCCTGGACTATGGGTCCATATCAGTATCTAGATGGTCGTCTTCTCCTAATTATGCTTCATTGTCGGGTCTTGTGAGCTACCTAACATGATCAAGATCATCTATCTGTAATGCTACATGTTGTGTTTGTTGGGATCCGATGGATAGAGAATACTATTCTATGTTGATTATCAATCTATTATCTATGTGTTGTTTATGATCTTGCATGCTCTCCGTTATTAGTAGAGGCTCTAGCCAAGTTTTTGCTAGTAACTCCAAGAGGGAGTATTTATGCTCGATAGTGGGTTCATGCCTCCATTAAATGCGGGACGAAGTGACAGAAAGTTCTAAGGTTGTGGATGTGCTGTTGCCACTAGGGATAAAACATCGATGCTATGTCTAAGGATGTAGTTGTTGATTACATTACGCACCATACTTAATGCAATTGTCTGTTGTTTGCAACTTAATACTGGAAGGGGTTCGGATGATAACCTGAAGGTGGACTTTTTAGGCATAGATGCATGCTGGATAGCGGTCTATGTACTTTGTCGTAATGCCCAATTAAATCTCACAACACTCATCATATCATGTATGTGCATGGTCATGCCCTCTTTATTTGTCAATTGCCCAACTATAATTTGTTCACCCAACATGCTTATTCTTATCGGAGAGACGCCTCTAGTGAACTGTGGACCCCGGTCCATTCTTTTAATCAAATACAATCTATCGCAATACTTGTTCTATCTGTTTTCTGCAAACAATCATCATCCACACTATACATCTAATCCTTTGTTACAGCAAGCCGGTGAGATTGACAACCTCACTGTTACGTTGGGACAAAGTACTTTGGTTGTGTTGTGCAGGTTCCACGTTGGCGCCGGAATCCCTGGTGATGCGCCGCACTACACTTCGCTGCCATCAACCTTCAACGTGCTTCTTGGCTCCTACTGGTTCGATAAACCTTGGTTTCTTACTGAGGGAAAACTTTCCGCTGTACGCATCACACCTTGCTCTTGGGGTTCCCAACGGTCGCGTCTTTGTACGCGTATCAAGACTGTTTTTACGGCGCCGTTGCCGGGGAGATCAAGACACGCTGCAAGTGGAGTCTCTACCTCCAATCTCTTTACTTTGTTTTTGTCTTGCTTAATTTTATTTAGTACTTTGTTTGCTGCACTAAAACAAAACACAAAAAAATTAGTTGCTAGTTTTACTTTATTTGCTATATTGTTTGCCATATTAAAAACACAAAAAAAATTAGTTACTTGCATTTACTTTACTTATTTCATCATGTTTCCTCCTAATTTTACTTTAAAAGATATACCGGTAGGGCAAGGGTCTATAATTGGAAGAGATAATATAGAAGAATTTTCACCCATGTTAGTATGCATGAAGATCTTAAAGATATACCCCTGGCAAAAGCTGTCCCTACTTATGAAGATGCCTCTGTTTGTTTGGTACGCATGATGGAAGCTAGATTTATTAGTCTCAACCCCATGATACAACACATGTTTCTTACACTTTCTGATATGGAGAGGGGAGAGAAGAGAGATTTTGTTTTAAAAGTCCTAGTGCGAGAATTTGAGGATATAGCCAAAGAAGCTAGAAAAGTTTTTATTAAGCATAAGAGGCTTGGTATGTTCACCGATTTTAAAAGAACACTTGAAAAGATGGATATGGATATAATTAAGTACACTAATAATGTTAATGATGGTGGGGAGATTAAAGCACCAATACCTTGTAAGCTCCTAGCAATGCATGAAGCTCTAGATGATAATTATGCTTAGCTTGTTCCTGAAAATTTGTTTGATGAGAGTAGGAAGCCCAAGACTAATGAAAAGGGAGCCTCTGAAACTTATGTATCCAAAATACAATGCATGGTTGAGAAAACTCCAAACCCCGCTGTAGATGCATCGTCTCTTGATAATACTTGATACACACTTTCTACGCCTAGCTGAAAGGCGTTAAAGAAAAGCGCTTATGGGAGACAACCCATGATTTTACTACTGCACTTTTATTTTATATTTGAGTCTTGGAAGTTGTTACTACTGTAGCAACGTCTCCTTATCTTAGTTTTGTTGCATTGTTGTGCCAAGTAAAGTCTTTGATAGTAAGGTTCATACTAGATTTGGATTATCTGCTAGAAACAGATTTCTTGCTGTCACGAATCTGGGTCTAATTCTCTGTAGGTAACTCAGAAAATTATGCCAATTTACGTGAGTGATCCTCAGATATGTACGCAACTTTTATTCAATTTGAGAATTTTCATTTGAGCAAGTCTGGTGCCTCAATTAAATTCGTCTTTCTGGATCTGTTCTGTTTTGACAGATTCTGCCTTTTATTTCGCATTGCCTGTTTTGCTATGCTTGATGGATTTTTCTATTCCATTAACTTCCAGTAGCTTTGTGCAATGTCCAGAAGTGTTAAGAATGATTATGTCACCTCTGAACATGTGATTTTGATTGTGCACTAACCCTCTAATGAGTTGTTTTGAGTTTGGTGTGGAGGAAGTTTTCAAGTATCAAGAGAGGGAGATGATACAATATGATCAAGGAGAGTGAAAGCTCTAAGCTTGGGGATGCCCCGGTGGTTCACCCCTGCATATTTCAAGAAGACTCAAGTGTCTAAGCTTGGGGATGCCCAAGGCATCCCCTTCTTCATCGACAACATTATCAGGTTCCTCTAGTGAAACTATATTTTTATTCCATCACATCTTATGTACTTTGCTTGGAGCGTCTGTTTGTTTTTGTTTTTGTTTTGTTTGAATAAAATGGATCCTAGCATTCATTGTGTGGGAGAGAGACACGCTCCGTTGTTGCATATGGACAAATATGTCCTTAGGCTTTACTCATAATATTCATGGCGAAGGTTGAATCTTCTTCGTTAAATTGTTATATGGTTGGAAACGGGAAATGCTACATGTAGTAATTGGTAAAATGTCTTGGATAATGTGATACTTGGCAATTGTTGTGCTCATGTTTAAGCTCTTGCATCATATACTTTGCACCTATTAATGAAGAAATACATAGAGCTTGCTAAAATTTGGTTTGCATAATTGGTCTCTCTAAGGTCTAGATAATTTCTAGTAAAGAGTTTGAACAACAAGGAAGACGGTGTAGAGTCTTATAATGTTTACAATATGTCTTTTATGTGAGTTTTGCTGCACCGCTTCATACTTGTGTTTGTTTCAAATAGCCTTGCTAGCCTAAGCCTTGTATCGAGAGGGAATACTTCTCATGCATCCAAAATCCTTGAGCCAACCACTATGCCATTTGTGTCCACCATACCTACCTACTACATGGTATTTCTCTGCCATTCCAAAGTAAATTGCTTGAGTGCTACCTTTAAACAATTCAAAATTTATTACCTCTGATTTGTGTCAATGTTTAATAGCTCATGAGGAAGTATGTGGTGTTTATCTTTCAATCTTGTTGGGCAACTTTCACCAATGGACTAGTGGCTTCATCCGCTTATCCAATAATTTTGCAAAAGAGCTGGCAATGGGATTCCCGGTCCCAAATTAATTAACAAAAATAGACACTCCTCCATGGTATGTGATTGTTGGACGGCACCCGAAGGATTCGGTTAGCCATGGCTTGAGAAAGCAAAGGTGGGGAGGAGTGTCATCATAATAAAACTAAAATAAAAAGGCACTCCTTCATGGTATGAGATTGTTGGCAGGCACCCGAGGATTCGGTTAGCCATGGTTTGTGAAAGAAAGGTTGGAAGGAGTGCCACCCAAAAATAAAATAAAATGGGAGCCGCTCTTTGAAGGTTTGTCTGGCAAGGGGGTTAGAGTGCCCGCTACCATTCGTTGACAATAACAAACACCTCTCAAAATTTTACTTTTATGCTCTCTATATGTTTTCAAAATCAAAGCTCTAGCACAAATATAGCAATCAATGCTTCCCTCTGCGAAGGGCCCTTTATTTTACTTTTATGTTGAGTCAGTTCACCTATTTCACTCCATCTCAAAAAGCAAACACTTGTGTGAACTGTGCATTGATTCCTACATACTTGCATATTGCACTTGTTATATTACTTTACATTGACAATATCCATGAGATATACATGTTACAAGTTGAAAGCAACCGCTGAAACTTAATCTTCCTTTGTGTTGCTTCAATACCTATACTTTGAATTATTGCTTTATGAGTTAACTCTTATGCAAGACTTATTGATGCTTATCTTGAAAGTACTATTCATGAAAAGTCTTTTCTATATGATTCATTTGTTTACTCATGTAATTTACCATTGTTTTGATCGCTGCATTCATTACATGTGCTTACAATAGTATGATCAAGGTTATGATGGCATGTCACTCCAGAAATTATCTTTGTTATCGTTTACACCGCTCGGGACGAGCGAGAACTAAGCTTGGGGATGCTGATACGTCTCCGATGTATCGATAATTTCTTATGTTCCATGCCACATTATTGATGATATCTACATGTTTTATGCATACTTTATGTCATATTTATGCATTTCCCGGCACTAACCTATTAACGAGATGCCGAAGAGCCGATTGATGTTTCTCGCTGTTTTGGTTTCAGAAATCCTAGTAAGGAAATATTCTCGGAATTGGACGAAATCAACGCCCAGGGGCCTATTTTGCCACGAAGCTTCCAGAAGTCCGAGGGAGAGACGAAGTGGGGCTACGGGGCGCCGCCACACTAGGGCGGCGCGGCCCAGGGGGGCCCGCGTGGCCCTAGCGTGTGGGGCCCCCGTGACGCCTCCTGACCTGCCCTTCCGCCTACTTAAGGTCTTCGTCGCGAAACCCCCAGTACCGAGAGCCACGATATGGAAAACCTTCCAGAGACGCTGCCGCCGCCAATCCCATCTCGGGGGATTCAGGAGATCGCCTCCGGCACCTAGCCGGAGAGGGGGATCATCTCCCGGAGGACTCTTCACCGCCATGGTCGCCTCCGGAGTGATGAGTGAGTAGTTCACCCCTGGACTATGGGTCCATAGCAGTAGCTAGATGGTCGTCTTCTCCTAATTGTGCTTCATTGTCGGGTCTTGTGAGCTGTCTAACATGATCAACATCATCTATCTGTAATGCTACATGTTGTGATTGTTGGGATCCGATGGATAGAGAATACTATGCTATGTTGATTATCAATCTATTATCTATGTGTTGTTTATGATCTTGCATGCTCTCCGTTATTAGTAGAGGCTCTGGCCAGGTTTTTTATAGTAACTCCAAGAGGGAGTATTTATGCTCGATAGTGGGTTCATGCCTCCATTAAATCTGGGACAGTGACGAGAAAGTTCTAAGGTTGTGGATGTGCTTGTTGCCACTAGGGATAAAACATCGATGCTATGTCTAAGGATGTAGTTGTTGATTACATTACGCACCATACTTAATGCAATTGTCTCGTTGTTTGCAACTTAATACTGGAAGGGGTTCGGATGATAACTCGAAGGTGGACTTTTTAGGCATAGATGCATGCTGGATAGCGGTCTATGTACTTTGTTGTAATGCCCAATTAAATCCCACAATACTCATCATATCATGTATGTGCATGGTCATGCCCTCTTTATTTGTCAATTGCCCAACTGTAATTTGTTCACCCAACATGCTTATTCTTATCGGAGAGACGCCTCTAGTGAACTGTGGACCCCGGTCCATTCTTTTAATCGAATACAATCTATCGCAATACTTGTTCTACTTGTTTTCCGCAAACAATCATCATCCACACTATACATCTAATCCTTTGTTACAGCAAGCCGGTGAGATTGACAACCTCACTGTTACGTTGGGACAAAGTACTTCGGTTGTGTTGTGCAGGTTCCACGTTGGCGCCGGAATCCCTGGTGATGCGCCGCACTACACTTCGCCGCCATCAACCTTCAACGTGCTTCTTGGCTCCTACTGGTTCGATAAACCTTGGTTTCTTACTGAGGGAAAACTTGCCGCTGTACGCATCACACCTTCCTCTTGGGGTTCCCAACGGTCGCGTGCTGTACGCGTATCAAGGTGCGTTACTTTTCCCACAAGAGATCCCACCCTTTTTGCCATCCGCAGGGACTTGCCCCCGTTCACACTTCCTTTGGTGTGAGGCCAGGTACGAAAATCCAAGCCCACACCGCCTTCTCCGCGACCCTGCAAACCCACCCTTTTGTCCAACCGCACACCCCCAGTAGACATCTTCCGATAATACGGCTTAGTCAAGGTGTACTTTGGACAATCCATCATAGACCGTAGAGCCCGACATCACACACGGATGGGGATTTAAAAGGATATCCCAACCTACGGCAGTGCCTCCAACACCCCGCAGCTCTACCAGTCCGTTGGCGTGCAGGAGGGAAAAGATACGGCTGGCTTCCCTAGAGCCATTATAGATCTCATGGTTAACGCGATATGTACGACGCTAGAATCACTGGACGGCATTGGTAATTACTCCTAGGTTAATATAACCCATGCAATGGAACCTCCACCATATCAACACATACCATGGTTCCATTGCCAGCCACATAGTCATATTCATAGTTGGAAAAGTAACATTTTATTTGCCATGCAGGAATGATAAGTATATAGCTTTGCACTAAAGTAATATAAAATACTCAAGTTGGTATGAGCAAGGGTGAACTTGCATGTGGACTACGAGATAGTGCAGTTCAATGCAGTGGATGGAACCTGGACCTCAGGTTCTATAATAAGCATCATTGTCCGGTAAGGACAATGTTCTAAAATCCAAATAATGCAGTCATGAATGTATTATTTTATGTGGAATCCCTCTACCCCTTAGGGTTGAATTACGATTTATGCCTTTGGCAGTAATTTGCAATTGTTTTTATTTGTAGAACACTTTAATTATCATAAGGTAAATGATTCAAAGTAATATTACTCTATCTTGGTGATTCATTATTCATTCCAAAAATTATTTGAAATAATAGAGTTGCCTCTATATTTTTGGAATAAAAAGAAATAGAATATTTTCCTTTGGAAAATATCTTTCTTAAATAGAAATGACTTGGAATAATAGAATTTCATTTTGAAATGTTTGAAAATAAGTATTTGAACTTATTTGAGATTTTTCCTTGATTTATAAATACAAGGAAATAATAGTTTGAAATTCCAAGTTTTTATTTTAAATTCATCAAATTCACAAATTTTAATTTGTTCCTTAAATTCTATTTCATATTTTATTCTTGTTAAGAATAATTTTTCATTCACAAATCCAAATTTTAATGGATTTTTAGAGGTGTATTTTATTTATTAAAAATTAGTAAAATTCTGGCTATTTTCTAAAATGTGAAATGACTAGAATACCCCTGGCCCCTATTGGGCTAGCCCATTTACTAAGGCCCATTGGGACAGCCCACTAAGGCTAGCCCCATAACGGGTCGGTGGCACCAAAGCGGCCCACCTCACTCACTCACTCGTCTCTTTCTTTCACTCGACCTAACCCTAACCCTCTGGCGACGCTCGTGGCGGTTGCGTCGCCGCCATGGCCGCCGCCGTGCTCCGGCCGCCTCCGTGCTCCCCTGACTTCGCCACCTACCTGATCTGAACCGCCGCGCGACAATCTATCAATCTGTCCACGTGGTTTCTTTGATTTCTTCCTCTCCTGGTGAATCGCCTCCAATCGGGATCTCCTGGTGAATCGCCTCTGGTGATTGCCTCGCTCCGGCGAGCTCGCGTCCTCGCCGGCGACGTGTGCGCGCCTTCGAGAACGACCTGGTGCGGGTGCTGCTTGCTGCGGCCGCCGTCTCTGTGTTATGCTGCTGCTGGTGGTGTTCATCGGCGTAACGTCGGTGTCTTCCCTAGGTTTGCAGCTGCTATGGCCGCGCGAGCACTGCCTCTCCATGCCATAGCCTCTGCCACCAGGCGCTGGTAAGGTCTCTCTACTCCTTCTCCTTCTCCTCTCCATGCATGTGCGCCTCCCATGCTTCTGTGCTTCTTCTTCCTCTTGCTCTACGGCCTCCTGATGATCTTATGATCAAGTAGAGCCTTGCTGCTGCTGCCTAAGCTACCTGTGCTTCCCTTCTATGCAAGCTCTGGCCAATTCACCATTCTTTGGTACTGGCCAGTGTGTGTTGCTTGCTGTGCATGCCATGTGTTGCTTGCTTACTGCTCCTATCATGCTATGATCTTGCTATGCCATGCTGTACATGCTTATGAGCTTGCTATGCCATGATGTACATGCTTATGAGCTTGCTTGTGCTTACTGGCATATTATGCTTGCTTGTCTAGGTGTACTGCTATGCATCTGTGACACTTGTGAATGCCAGTGATGCCTGTGATGTGCTTCTGTGCCTCCTGTGTAATCCAATGATCCATTGGATCCATCATTTCTTGTTGGCTAGCGTATCTGTGTGGCTTGACTTGATTCAATTGATCCATTTGATCAATTAAATGTCAGTGGCTGGGTGGCTGATGAATTCTGTGGCTAAGTGAATTATTTGCTTACGGATGCTGCTGCTCGTGCATGCTATTGCTTCTGTGTATGTGTACTGCTGCACTCCCTAGCTCACTGGACTTGATCCAGTAGCTATGATGCAGTGACATTTGCTGGTGTGCCTCACAGTGTGCTACTGTCAATATATAGCATTGATTTGTTATGTATTCATGCTTTGGATGAATTAATTTATGATGAACTACTTATGCAGTTATGATTGAATGACTTGCTTTATATGAATTTGCTTTTCATGATTAATTGACAAACAAATGAAGTCTGAATCCATTTCTGGATAATGATGCTTTGTATTTGGCTTTGCTTTGGATGGTTCTATGTGTGCTGTGACCTCAGTAGCCTTGCTACTGACTGGTTGCTCACATGGTTGGCTGGATCTTGTTGGCTACTCATCTTTGCTTGCATATTTGGGGATCATAATAAATATGAATGCCAATATGCTTGCCTGTGAAGAAATCTAGGGTTTACTGATGGTTGCATGCTTAGGATTTTATGTGTAGTCTTTGTTAGCTGCTAATCCTTGCAATACATCTACTGGTGTTGTCTGTGCATGAGATCTTGCTAGTGTGTGCATCTGTGCATGATTTCTATCTTCTGTGCACATGATATGTATCTAGATGGTTTCTGTTTTAGTGGCTTCTAGACTGACAGTAATCCTTGGTGAAAACCAAGTGATGATTTACCCTTTGAGCATCTGCTCAATCCCATGACTATGTGATGCATGATTTATGGACTAGATCCATTGGATCTTCTCCAGGAACTAGGTATACCTTGTTCCAGCTCCTAGAGTGAAATATTGTGTTGATGCAGACTTGTGGTTTGTGTCACAACCCTTCACCTCCAGGTCTTGGTTGATCTTATCAGGTCACCATGATTTCTCGTGGTTGAGTGGTTGTGTGTTGGCTGGTGTTGTTCTTGAGCAAGAACTGGATGAACTATCCTGCTCTACCTTCACCTTACCTTGTGAATCCTTATCTGGTCGACTGGTACTGTTCCTAGGGTTTGTGCTCCTTTTATATGAGCTCTACTTCTGTTCTTGCAATGCCACACACGCCTGGCTTGCTTTGGTGACTAAGCCTGTGCATTGCCTTGTTGTGGCTTGCTCAGCACACATGAGCTGTGTGCTCTCATATGCTGAAACTTGAGCCCCTGGTGGTGCTCATGTTTGGTCTGCTTGCTCTTATCTTGTGCTGTCCAGGGTTTTGGACAAGGACAAGTGTGCAGGACAGTTGGTTCTGTCCAAACTGAATTCTGTCAACACTTAACTCTGTCCAAACTGAATTCTGTCTAACACTTAACCCCTGGCTATTACATATTGTGCTGTTTTGCAGGTTTTGAAGATGAATATGACCATGAAGATATAATTCAAGTCATTTAGTCTAGGTTTTTAGTTTAGGATCAATATTGTAATCTTTATTTTCATTTCTGTTTATTGTCCTTTAACTCTTTTATCAAGAATCTTGTAAAGACAATGTAATTGTGTTGTGATATCAATAAAGCTCAAATTTTACTTATGCGCTTTTGATTTGTGTAATGTTTATATTCTTGAATAAATGTTGTATTTAATATTCAATTTGGAATTCAAAGTCATTTAAATTCATAATTTGTATTTGAATTGTGAATTCAATTTCTATATTCATTAATGCTTATTTTTCGATGTATTATAACTTGCCAAATGAAATCATCTCCCAAATTAACAAGATACAAAAGAGATCCTGTCGAAATTTCCCTAACTCACCTTGCCTAACCCTAAGTGCAAAATGAGAGAGAACCTCGATCCCTCTTAGGTTTAGTTGCAATAAGACGCGAAAATTTCCCCCGTTTTGCGATGAAATGCACATCCCATTTCTAAATCTACCCTTCGTTGTTCCTATGTTCTGGGTTATTACAGTCAAGTAGGGTTTAGCACTTGACTTGTACTCCTTATATCATTGATTAGTATTAATGGTTTACCTCACATAGATAGGTTGAATATTAAACTACGTTCTACCCAATGGATAATATAAGCATATTAATGATTCTCTCCTTTCTCTAGGTTTAATGGTATGAGTTGGGAAACAAGGTTGGAATGATCAAAATTTAATGAAGAATGAATATGAGTGTTCTTGACTTGGTGCAAGTATTGTAGTTGAAAAGATATACCATGTGACTCATGGTAGGAACATTTATTTAGTAGAAGACATGAAAAAGATAAGTAAAGAGTAGTTTCTTAATTAATTGAGTTCTTTGATTTAGGATTGAATAATTATTCATGTGTTGTTGTAAGGAATGGCATGTTGAGATCCTTTATAAGATCTTGTAGTTGATACTTACTTAAGGTGTTGTTTGTTGTAAAACTACTTCCATTTGATCTAGCCCATAGATCAAATCATATCTACCCAAAACAAGGTTTTAGCAAAGGTCACAGTGAAGTTTATCGCGCTTGACTTGATGATCTACTTCAATTCCAGCAAGTCAAGTGAAACTTCAGTTACTGTGGTAAGTTTTATTTGAAAGCGCGAAAATTCCCCGGATTTTCTATGCATGAATGCAATGCACACTTTGGTGTTCTCTCATTTTATAGCCTCTAAACCTGGGATATTACAAGGGAGGAGGCGCGTCGCAGTGCCCTCCTTTTGCCGCTGCTGATGAGCTCAAGAACAAGGCGCGTCGCGGTGCGGACTCCGTCAGGCTGCCGCCGCCGAGCGTGAGGAGGCGTCGCGTCATGGTGAAGGCTTCGCCACCGCCGGCGAGCTCGATGCAGGTAGTGCTCCGCCAGGCCGCCGTCGAAGCGTGCGAGCCAGGCGACCGACGACAAGCCTGACAAGAAGCCCGACGAGCACACAATAGCGAGCAGGACACCGGCAACGAGCACGTCAGTGAGGCCGCCACAGAGCGCATGTCAAGCGAGGCCGCTGCACAAAGTACGCAACATGGAAGGTGTCGCCGCCGCTGTGTGAGCGTGAGGAAGGTGCGATGAGCATACAGAGACGAGTAGAACACCAGCGACCCGGATTTTTCCCCCTCGCCTGGTACATCTCGTTCTACAGATTTTTTCCGTTGAAGATTCTCATGGGCTATTTGGACTATTCTATGAGCATACTCTAGTGTATGTGTCTACAATTTTTTTTGGAAAAGGGTTTAAGCATTCGAATTTGGTAACCACGCACTGGGAATATGTCAATTTGATAGGTTATTTCCTCTTTTGTCTTTTCCTATATTGGAGCGATAGACCTTGCAATTACTATGACCAGCCTAGATCCATCTCCGTCGTGCGATTCGGTGCCGCCGAAGACAGGCGACAACGATGACCGGCTGGCTTGGAGCCATCTCGCCGGAGGATTCCTGGACAGGAGCTCGCGATGGGTGGGGGCGTGACAGTTAATTTGTGGTATGAGCTGGGGCTGGGGTTGGAGAGGATTAGAGTGAATGTGACAGAACACATGATTGCAGACGTGTCCCTCACCCTAACGTGCTATTAAACGGTGTTAGACACATGTTGAATAGCAGATACGTGCTGTAACATCCTAAGTTTAAACAATATTAAATAAGAAAGAAAATTTTCCAAACTCAAAATTTGCAACAAACAAAAACTTTTTCTATGCATATAGTGCCACATATAGTTCCATGCATATGAGTGCTTTCTTTTTTGTGCAATTGCCATGATGAGTGTTAGTAGGTTGATCAAGTGTGCTTAAACCCTAAACCAAGATCATCTAACCCTAAATTAAGAAGAAAAGAAGAAAATGAGAAAAACCTATTTTCTCACTCACATACACATTAGGCTAAATTGCAAATCTTCACCAAAGGCCATAATTGCTTTCTCTCTTGCTTGTAGAATGCTTAGATATGATAAACAAACACAATTGCATCAATGAAACAAGAATCAAACCAAAGGAAATCTCAAAAACTTCACACATATGATAATGGTCATATGTCACCAAAATATTTTCTTCACTACTTTACCCCTCTGGTTTTCCCTATTCTTAAACCAAACTTGGTCAACCAAAGCCATGTCATCCAAGACCTTGTCCAGGTGAGTAACTTTTATGTTGACCACCATGGCTAGAGTTGACTAGGTTGACCAGAAATGAGGTGCCAAGTTGGAACCCGAAAATGAAAACAAGATCATCCCACATTTGAAATTTTGCAAATCAAATCCAAAATGAACACCACCACCACCAATCCTTCACTTTAATTATATAAATGAGATGTACCAAAAAGATTTCCAAAATTCATCCAAAATGTTCATGCGGCCATATGATCGAACACTTGGCAGGCATAGTTTCATATTTGTGTTACACCCCATTCTCCACTGGTTTTTAGCCTAAACCAACTTTAACCTGTGATCATTTGCTCCCTCTGCCTCCCCTGCATCGAGCTTGGTACTTGCTAGGGTTGGGTAAAGTGGAAAAGTGAGGAGAAACGCACCATGCCATGCACACATGGCCACCTTTGGCAAATCCCTCTCTGGCCACCATCTCTCCCTTTCTCCTTGTCCGGGAGCATCTCTGCAGCTCAAGGAACCTCACCGTACACAGCCAAGCATCGCCAAGCCACGGCATTGGCCGGAACGAGCTCGTCCAAAGCGTGCCAGTACACGCCCGTGCACGCGATGACCGCGCTCTGGCCGCGCCAGGACGCCACGCGCTCGAGCATCCTACGCCACCCCTGCACAAGCTAGCTCTGCGTCGAGCATCGCCTCCCCGCCCTCTACACGCTAGACACCGCCGATAGCCTGCCCCTGCTCCGTCGCCATCGTCCTCGTCGGAATCTTGCCGCACGCTCTGCCGCACTCCCTGCAAGCTCGTGAGCAATCCCGTCGCCCTTTTCTCTGCCCCGCTACACGTTGAGCATCGCCAGGAAGAGGGCTAGCCATAGCCGTCCTTCACTTGCCCCTTGGATCGCCGGAAACGCCACGCCATGGCCGCTCCTCCACAGCACCCCACGGCCACCTCCCTCCCGCTATAAATAGAGGACCTCAGCTCCCCATTTCTTCACACAACCTGCTCCCCTCTCACCACTGATCCTCCTCCCCCAGTCAATTTCACCTCACCTCACCGGAGTAGCTCGAATCGCGAGCTCGAAGCCGCCGAAGCCCGCGGAAGCTCTGCATCGCCTGGAGCCTCGCCGAGCCCCGCCGCTGCACCAGGCGCTTCCCCATCTTCTTCCACTTCACCGAGCAGCCTGCCCTTCCTCTCTGATGGCATGGTACCTCCTCCCACCCCCTAGGCTCGCCGCCAGTGCGCCCGTCGCTCGTCGGAGACGACGACGCTCACACGCCGTCGATTTCTGTTCTAATCCAACGGCTCATCTCGCGCGTACCGCTTCACCGTTTTAAAAGCCACTGACGGGTGGCCCCCACCTCGTCAGGGCGGCCCAAGGCACCAGTTGCTAGATGGGCTGTGCTGTGTTTTTAAATTCCGTTTCGACCCAGTAGTGTTTCCCGCCTAGCCCACGAATTCAAAAATGGATTTAATAATTATTCAAATGTGCTGCAGATGCTTTAGTAAAATTTGAATAGTTTGAAATCTACCAAACCAAATCTAGCAAACTTTATACCGTTGGAAAGCCCATGAAATTATCTAACTAATGCCACTGGTCCCACCTCCAAATTCAAAGTAGAACTAATCTGAGAAAAATAACAAGACAGGGACTTTTGTAAATTCAAATTTTATTTAAAATTCAACCATAATTGATTTTGAGTTAATTCCAACTCTAATAATTCACAATTGATGTCCTCTAATTGATTATGCAATAATATAGACAGGTTATTTGTATGATCATGGACTAGCTCAAAATAGTGGCTATGTAGCCATTACTAGTGCATTAAATCTTGAAATTCAAATTCAACAAATAGTATGAGAGCTACTCTCTCATTTAAATCTTGATCCTAAGTAATACAACCAGAGGGAATGACCTTAGGCTAATGAACCTCTGATAATTATTACTTAGAGATTTTAATTCATTTAAATGTTAGTATTAAACTATGTGAAGTATAACACTTCAATTAAATTATACTCACATATAATAGATATGGGATGTTGACTTTGGTCAACCTATATTTCATACCTGATTATTATATGAGGAAATTAAATCTTAATAAGATTTAATGAGAGGAAATTATTTTCCCTAAAGACCTAAATAGCAAATTAAAGAAATAAGAACAATGAGAGGAAATTATTTTTCTCTTAAATAAGAACCAACCCATTTAATCCACCATGCCATGAGTAATATGATGCTAAGATTAGTGTGTGAATCTTTGGTGTGTTTTAGACTAGTATGTGAGCTTGGTTTAGTATTTATACCTCGTATTCGTATATAGACGCTAGTAACGAGGAGTATCAAGAGGAGGAAGCCTACTCCCAGGAAGAAGAGGAGAACTTTGACAACTACCCTGCTCAAGGCAAGCTAACCCTTGCTAAACACCAAGTGCATAGCTCCACAAGAGCAAGGCACCATCACACTTTATTTAATGTCTTACCTATCCTATGTTTTTACCTTGCAATTATTTTGCTTATTTACTTTCAAAGTACTTTTTGATTCATGATTCACTAGGTCTAGAGAGGACAAAACTTGAAGTTAGCTTAGAACAAATCAAAGCTAGATAGCACCCCTCATGAAATAGTTGCTAGTGCTAATCAATTAAAATTGACTACTCTAGATGGGAACATGGTGAAGTGAAATAACTTTGAAAGAATGTAAAGTGGAGGTGAATATGAACAAGAGAAGATGGGGATTTTTGATAAAACTGATGATTGGGTTTGAATGCGATACCCTTCCAATTATACAAGTACCCCCACAATACCTGATTATGGGTAGGGCTTAACTAGAAACTTGTGTATTTTAGTATGGGTTCCCTCTAAACAAGCATCATAGGGGTTACGCCGAGGCTGCCTCCGTTAAGTGTGGAACGATGTTAATATGAGGTGAATGTACGGCCCAAGCCCTGTGCAGTTCCCGGGTTAATCTGCGGTTTTCACCGGGAGGCCAAGCTCATGGGGAGAGGTGCTCATACTAGCATATATAAGTGAAAGGTTATGATTGATGATCCGCGTATCGTGTTACGATGATTCGAGGTTATCCTCGACGGATGTAATCAAAAGTTGTGGCACAAGAGTACAACCTCTGCAGAGTGTTAAACCTATTCGAATAGCCGTGTCCACGGTTACGGACGATTGGAAAGGCCATACTGTTTCCGTTATCAGAATTTTGATCTTAAAAAGGAATGGTGAATGGAAAGGTGATATTTACTTGAATCCAAAATGAGTTGTGGGAATGACACTAATGTTCCCACTTGAGTTAGTCTAGCACATGATAAGGCTTTACTAAATGTTTATCAAACTAAAACTTGGTTTTATGCAAATAAACCTAGAGCTTAGCACCCCTTACTACACTTAATAAGTAATTATTTTAGTGGTAGTTTGCGAGTACTTTAAAAGTACTCATGGCTTTGCCCTGGCTATTCAAATGCCAGACTTTGAAGGAGAGCAACAGTATCAGGATGACGGACAGCATGACGTCTACGATAACTAGGACCGTCTTCTAACGTCAAGCGTTGCCTGTGGAATAGATAGTCCACTACTACTTCGCTTCCGCTACTATTCGTGTTGTTGAACAATATATTTGTGTAATATTGGATCATGTGATCTATGGTTGTAAGACAATATGTGTTGTAATAAATGATGACTCTGTGCTACTTACTATTATGTCTCGCAAAAACATTATTCCTGGGATTGCGATGTACGGCATAATAGGCATCTGGACTTAAAAATCCGGGTGTTGACAAGTTGGTATCAGAGCCATTGTTTGACCTTAGGAGACCCTAGTTAGAATGGACGTTCAAAAACTTAGTTTCAAATTCCTTGAATTGACTAGTTATGAAAACCTTATTCACCCTCTTATCTTGAAGAGTCTTTGGCAAACTTTAAATTCATGCTCTTTCTTATGAGTAAATTAAAATTTGGAACACTTGCACTTCTCTAACTTACTCATCTAAACCCTCTACAGATGGAGCCCATCATCCCCGCGTAGCCTTTCCTCCAGACCGAGTTCTATCAGTTGGGGAATGGTGGAGAGATCATTTTCGAGAGGGATCTCTTTTCCCTCTCGGAATTCCTCGGACGCCCACCCCCGGAGATCTTTGGTGGAATGGTGAATGACCAGCCCGGTGGTCAGCTCCAATGGGTCATCATGGTTGACCTCCGTGGAAGGTTCACGCTCCCAATGAGCCAGAGGATCCAGTTCTCCTTCCGGGAGAACAACTGGGCGGACGGTCTCGCCCGTGGACTTCAGGAGGGGCTCGCACGTCTGTGCGGGCAAAACTTCATGGACCTCGAGAGTAGTCGCTTTGTGCACTATGCAAGGCACAACTCTCTTGGGGTGCCCACGAACCTGCCTTCGCACCTGCAACTGCGCCACCATGTGGATCATCTCGACTTTATGTTGAATGAGACCCGCATCGACTTGGACAACTCCCGCGAGTATGCCAACCACACCCACCTTCAGTTGGCGCAGCAGGCGGAGACCATCAAGGTCATCGCCGGGGAGCGCCGGGCTCTCCGCCGCCTCAACCAGAAGAAGGACTACGCCATCAACCGCCTCAAGGCCAGGAACGCCACACTGAAGGCGACCATCGCGACCCAAGCCGAGCAGATCCAGGAGCTGGAGGGCGAAGGTGAAGGGGAGAACATCCAGGGGGACGGCTACTCCTACGTCTGCAACGACGACGACTACGAGGAGGAGGAAGACGATGACCTGGAGTTCCACCCTTACGAGGATGGCCACGAGCACCTTGCTGTCGGGGTAGACAACGTCTACCCGATCAACGTCGATGGCGAGTAGTCCCGTCTGAGCACTTGCGTCTCGTGATATGTATCGGTCCTTTGTATCCGCCCCATGTATCGTAGATTGCTGAAAGGGTTCTTCAAACCCTCCGGATTTATTGGCTTGTAATATTTGCTACCTCCATGACTATGTTAGTGTGTGTGTAATATTATTGTTATTTTATGAATCGAGTTTTAAATTTTGTGAAATTTCATCCAAAATGAGCCATAGAAATTTCCCTCTCGTCTCATGATCCCTATCCCTGTTCAGATGGCACCAACCCGCAACATGACTCAGGAGGCAATGCTGCAGATGCTGCAACAGATGTTGGCAGATAGAGAAGTTGAGAGGGCTGAACGGCAAGCCAACTTAGCTGCACTTCAACAGATTGCTCAGGGCAATCAAGGCCACGGAAACCACGACCACCCAGGGTCAAAGCTGAAGAACTTCCAAAACACCAACCCACCGGTGTTCAGCAAGACGGAGGAACCCCTCGATGCTGATGATTGGCTCCAAACCATGGAAAACAATCTCGAGGTTGCCGGAGTGGAGGACAACGAGAAGGTGTTGTTCGCCACCCACTATCTGGCTGGACCTGCACGTTCCTGGTGGACGAGTGCTCGCGCATTGAATGTGGGGCAAATGATGACTTGGGAGGATTTCAAACTCAAGTTTAGCAAGTATCATGTGCCCCTGGGCCTGATCAAGAAGATGAGGGATGAGTTCAGGGAACTGAAGCAAGGCCGGATGACCGTGGTGGAATACCGCGACAAGTTCCTCACTTTGCCAAGGTACGCCCCGGACGAGACGGATACCGTCGAGAAGAGGAAGGAGAGGTTTCTGAATGGACTGCATGATGAGATGCAGACTGTGCTGATCAACATCCCTTTTGCTGACCTGGAAGCCCTCGTTGACTCCGCCATTCAGATGGAGGGGAAGATACACCAAGCCAATGAGAACCGCAAGCGCCGCATGATGAATCAGAGTGGGCCCAGAAATACCCACAAGTATTGCCCCAGCTCAAGTGGAGGGTTCGCCCCAAGAAACAACAAGCCCCCGATGCAGAATCCACGTCCGAGTTATCAAAACCGGAGCGGAGGAAACCCCAGGCCAGGAGGCCACTACAACAACAACAACAACAACAACAACTTCAACCGCGCTCCACCCCGTGCCCCCAACAACAACTCCAACACCGCTCCAAGGACTGGGAGCAATGCTGTTCCCATCACCCCCAAGGACAAGTCCACCTACAACTGCTACGAGTGCGGAGTGGCGGGGCACTTCTCCTACGAGTGCCCCAAGAAACTCGCCAAGACCGCCGCCAACACCTCTGGCCCTGCGCAGCAGCAACGCCGTGTCACCAACAACAAGAAGTTCGCCCCCAACAACCCGAACAACCGCAATGGCCGCCTCTACCACATGAATGTGGAAGAAGCTCAGGAAGCCCCAGATGTTGTGCTGGGTATGTTCTCTATTAACTCAATACCTGCAAGAGTGCTGTTTGATTCTGGAGCCTCGCATTCGTTTGTTACCGAAGATTTTCCATGCACTAGTAAGATTCAACCCATCAGTTTGAAGCATGTCATGATAGTTCAAATACCTGGGTCAACAACTAAAGCTAGAAAAATTTGCAAAGATGTGCCTATCAGAATTCATGAAATAGAATTTTATGCAAATTTGATTGTTCTGGGAGCCGAAGGTTTGGAAGTAGTCCTGGGAATGGACTGGATGGCGAAACATCATGGACTGATTGATTGTGCCAAGAAGGCCATCACCATGACTAGTAGCACTGGGATAATAGTCGAACACATATCTGAAAGAATGCCCAGAAAGTTTACCTGCAACCAAAGTCTAGCCAAACCCACCTTTGATCAGATCAGGGTCGTTTGTCGATACCCTGATGTGTTTCCGGATGATCTACCCGGTATGCCCCCAGATCGGGATATCGAGTTTATCATCGAGTTAATCCCTGGAACCGGACCTATAGCCCAGAGAGCCTATAGCATGAACCCGGCAGAGTTAGTGGAACTGAAGAAGCAACTGGATGATATGCTATTCAAAGGTCTGATTCAGCCAAGTGCGTCGCCATGGAGATCACCAGTTTTGTTTGTGGATAAGAAGGACGGTGCCACTCGTTTGGTTACGGACTATCGTAAGCTTAACGATGTCACCATCAAGAACAAGTATCCGTTGCCCAAGATAGAAGATCTGTTTGACCAGCTGACCGGAGCCAAAGTATTCTCGAAGATTGATCTGAGAACAGGATACCATCAACTGAAGATTCGTGCCACCGATATCCCCAAAACTTCCTTTACCACCAGATATGGATTGTATGAGTACAATGTCATGTCATTTGGATTGACCAATGCCCCCGCTTATTTCATGAATCTCATGAATAAGATCTTTATGAACTTCCTGGACAAGTTTGTCGTTGTCTTCATCGACGACATCCTCATCTACTCCAAATCCGAAGAAGAACATGATCACCATTTGGAAGTAGTCCTAGATACCCTTCGGGAGCATCAGTTGTATGCCAAGTTCAGCAAGTGTGAGTTCTGGTTGAAGGAAGTAGGATTCATGGGTCATATCTTGTCTGCCGGAGGAATTGTCGTTGACCTCGCAAAAATCAAGACTGAAGAAGAATGGAAAGCCCCAACCACGCAGACTGAAGTCCGTGCATTTCTCGGATTGGCGGGATATTACCGCCGATTCGTTGAAGGATTCTCGAGCATAGCAAGACCGATGACTCAATTATTGAAGAAGGACAGGAAGTTCGAATGGACCAACAAGTGTGAAGAGAGCACGCGTCCGTTGGGAACCCCAAGAGGAAGGTGTGATGCGTACAGCGGCAAGTTTTCCCTCAGTATGAAACCAAGGTTTATCGAACCAGTAGGAGCCAAGAAGCACGTTGAAGGTTGATGGCGACGGGATGTAGTGCGGCGCAACACCAGGGATTCCGGCGCCAACGTGGAACCTGCACAACACAACCAAAGTACTTTGCCCCAACGAAACAGCGAGGTTGTCAATCTCACCGGCTTGCTGTAACAAAGGATTAGATGTATAGTGTGGATGATGATTGTTTGCAGTAAAAACAAGTAGAACAAGTATTGCAATGAGATTGTATTTCAAGTATAGAGAATTGGACCGGGGTCCACAGCTCACTAGAGGTGTCTCTCCCATAAGATAAACAAGCATGTTGGGTGAACAAATTACAGTTGGGCAATTGACAAATAAAGAGGGCATGACCATGCACATACATATTATGATGAGTATTGTGAGATTTAATTGGGCATTACGACAAAGTACATAGACCGCTATCCAGCATGCATCTATGCCTAAAAAGTCCACCTTCAGAGTTATCATCCGAACCCCTCCAAGTATTAAGTTGCTAACAACAGACAATTGCATTAAGTATTGCGCGTAATGTAATCAGTAACTACGTCCTTGAACATAGCACCAATGTTTTATCCCTAGTGGCAACAAGACATCCATAATCTTAGAGATTTCGTCACTTCCCTGCATTCACGGAGACATGAACCCACTATCGAGCATAAATACTCCCTCTTGGAGTTACAAGCATCTACTTGGCCAGAGCATCTACTAGTAACGGAGAGCATGCAAGATCATAAACAACACATAGACATAACTTTGATAATCAACATACCAAGTATTCTCTATTCATCGGATCCCAACAAACGCAACATATAGAAGTACAGATAGATGATCTTGATCATGTTAGGCAGCTCACAAGATCCAACAATTAAGCACAATGGGGAGAAGACAACCATCTAGCTACTGCTATGGACCCATAGTCCAGGGGTAGACTACTCACACATCACTCCGGAGGCGACCATGGCGGCGTAGAGTCATCCGGGAGATGAATCCCCTCTCCGGCAGGGTGCCGGAGGCGATCTCCTGAATCCCCCGAGATGGGATCGGCGGCGGCGGCGTCTCAGTAAGGTTTTCCGTATCGTGGCTCTCGGTACCGGGGGTTTCGCGACGGAGGCTTTAAGTAGGCGGAAGGGCAGGTCAGGAGGCGGCACGAGGGGCCCACACCATAGGGCCGCGCGGCCGGGCAGGGGCCGCGCCGCCCTAGGGTTTGGCTGCCTCGTGGCCCCACTTCGTCTCCTCTTCGGTCTTCTGGAAGCTTCGTGGCAAAATAGGACCCTGGGCGTTGATTTCGTCCAATTCCGAGAATATTTCGTTACTAGGATTTCTGAAACCAAAAACAACAGAAAACAGCTATTGGCACTTCGGCATCTTGTTAATAGGTTAGTTCCAGAAAATGCACGAATATGACATAAAGTGTGCATAAAACATGTAGATATCATCAATAATGTGGCATGGAACACAAGAAATTATCGATACGTCGGAGACGTATCAGCATCCCTAAGCTTAGTTCTGCTCGTCCCGAGCAGGTAAAACGATAACAAAGATAATTTCTTGATTGACATGCCATCATAACCTTGATCATACTATTTCTAAAGCATATGTAGTGAATGCAGTGATCAAAACAATGTATATGACATGAGTAAACAAGTGAATCATATAGCAAAGACTTTTCATGAATAGTACTTCAAGACAAGCATCAATAAGTCTTGCATAAGAGTTAACTCATAAAGCAATAATTCAAAGTAAAGGTATTGAAGCAACACAAAGAAAGATTAAGTTTCAGCGGTTGCTTTCAACTTGTAACATGTATATCTCATGGATAATTGTCAACATAGAGTAATATAATAAGTGCAATATGCAAGTATGTAGGAATCAATGCACAGCTCACACAAGTGTTTGCTTCTTGAGGTGGAGAGAAATAGGTGAACTGACTCAACAATGAAAGTAAAAGAATGGTCCTCCATAGAGGAAAAGCATCGATTGCTATATTTGTGCTAGAGCTTTGATTTTGAAAACATGAAACAATTTTGTCAACGGTAGTAATAAAGCATATGTATCATGTAAATTATATCTTACAAGTTGCAAGCCTCATGCATAGTATACTAATAGTGCCCGCACCTTGTCCTAATTATCTTGGACTACCGGATCATCGCAATGCACATGTTTTGACCAAGTGTCACAAAGGGGTACCTCTATGCCGCTCGTACAAAGGTCTAAGGAGAAAGCTCGCATTGGATTTCTCGCTATTGATTATTCTCAACTTAGACATCCATACCGGGACAACATAGACAACAGATAATGGACTCCTCTTTTATGCATAAGCATGTAACAACAATTAATAATTTTCTCATATGAGATTGAGGATATATGTCCAAAACTGAAACTTCCACAATGGATCATGGCTTTAGTTAGCGGCCCAATGTTCTTCTCTAACAATATGCATGCTTAACCATAAGGTGGTAGATCTCCCTTACTTCAGACAAGACGAACATGCATAGCAACTCACATGATATTCAACAAAGAATAGTTGATGGCGTCCCCAGATACATGGTTATCGCACAACAAGCAACTTAATAAGAGATAAAGTGCAAAAGTACATATTCAATACCACAATAGTTTTTAAGCTATTTGTCCCATGAGCTATATATTGCAAAGCTGAATGATGGAATTTTAAAGGTAGCACTCAAGCAATTTACTTTGGAATGGCGGAGAAATACCATGTAGTAGGTAGGTATGGTGGACACAAATGGCATAGTGGTTGGCTCAAGGATTTTGGATGCATGAGAAGTATTCCCTCTCGATACAAGGTTTAGGCTAGCAAGGTTATTTGAAACAAACACAAGGATGAACCGGTGCAGCAAAATTCACATAAAAGACATATTGTAAACATTATAAGACTCTACACCGTCTTCCTTGTTGTTCAAACTCAATACTAGAAATTATCTAGACCTTAGAGAGACCAAATATGCAAATCAAATTTAAGCATGCTCTATGTATTTCTTCATTAATGGGTGCAAAGTATATGATGCAAGAGCTTAAACATGAGTACAACAATTGCCAAGTATCACATTATCCAAGACATTTTAGCAAATTACTACATGTATCATTTTCCAATTCCAACCATATAACAATTTAACGAAGAAGAAACTTCGCCATGAATACTATGAGTAAAGCCTAAGGACATACTTGTCCATATGCTACAGCGGAGCGTGTCTCTCTCACATACAATGAATGCTAGGATCCATTTTATTCAAACAAAACAAAAACAAAAACAAACCGACGCTCCAAGCAAAGCACATAAGATGTGATGGAATAAAAAATATAGTTTCAGGGGAGGAACCTGATAATGTTGTCGATGAAGAAGGGGATGCCTTGGGCATCCCCAAGCTTAGACGCTTGAGTCTTCTTAGAATATGCAGGGGTGAACCACCGGGGCATCCCCAAGCTTAGAGCTTTCACTCTCCTTGATCATATTGCATCATACTCCTCTCTTGATCCTTGAAAACTTCCTCCACACCAAACTTAGAACAACTCATTAGAGGATTAGTGAACAATAAAAATTAACATGTTCAGAGGTGACATAATCATTCTTAACACTTCTGGACATTGCATAAAGCTACTGGACATTAATGGATCAAAGAAATTCATCCAACATAGCAAAAGAGGCAATGCGAAATAAAAGGCAGAATCTGTCAAAACAGAACAGTTTGTATTGACGAATTTTATCGAGGCACCAGACTTGCTCAAATGAAAATGCTCAAATTTAATGAAAGTTGTGTACATATCTGAGGATCACTCACGTAAATTGGCATAATTTTCTGAGTTACCTACAGAGAAAACAGCCCAGATTCGTGACAGCAAAGAAATCCGTTTCTGCGCAGTAATCCAAATCTAGTACTAACTTTTCTATCAACGACTTTACTTGGCACAGCAAAACACTAAACTAAGATAAGGAGAGGTTGCTACAGTAGTAAACAACTTCCAAGACACAAAATAAAAACAAAGTACTGTAGTAAAAACCATGGGTTGTCTCCCATAAGCGCTTTTCTTTAACGCCTTTCGGCTAGGCGCAGAAAGTGTGTATCAAGTATTATCAAAGGGTGGTGCATCTTCAGCGGGGTGTGGAGTTTTCTCAACCAGGCATATTATATTAGATACATAAGTTTTAGCATCTCCCTTTTCATTAGTCTTAGCCTTGCTACTATCATCAAACAAATTTTCAGGAACAAGCCAAGCATAGTTATTTTCTAGTGCATCATTCATCGCTGGGAGCTTACATGGTATTGGTGATTTGATCTCCCCACCATCATTAATATTATTAGTGTACTTTATTCTATCCATATCCATCTTTTCAAGGAGACTAACAAAATTGGTATAAGAACCAAGCATATTATATTTAGCAAAGACCTTTCTAGCCTCTCTTGCTATACCACCAAATTCTCTAAGAAGGGTTTCTAAAACAAAATCTTTCTTTTCCCCTTCTTCCATATCACCAAGTGTGAGAAACATGTGTTGGATTATAGGATTGAGATTAACAAATTTAGTTTCCAACATGCGAACTAAAGCAAGCAGCAGCAATTTCATAAGTAGGAGCAAGGTCTACCAAGTGTCTATCCTCAAAATCGTCAATGGTACTAACATGGTTGAAAAATTCCTCTATATTATTTCTCCCAACTATAGACCCACGTCCTACCGGTATGTTTTTCGTGGTAAAATTAAAAGGAAACATGATGAATCAAGTAAAATAATGCAAGTAACTAATTTTTTTGTGTTTTTGATATAGCAAACAAGATAGCAAATAAAGTAAAACTAGCAACTAATTTTTGTGTGTTTTGATTTAGTGCACTAAACAAAGTAGTAAATAAAACTAAGCAAGACAAAAACAAAGTAAAGAGATTGGGAAGTGGAGACTTCCCTTGCAGCGTGTCTTGATCTCCCCGGCAACGGCGCCAGAAAAAGAGCTTGATACGCGTACAGCACGCGTCCGTTGGGAACCCCAAGAGGAAGGTGTGATGCGTACAGCGGCAAGTTTTCCCTCAGTATGAAACCAAGGTTTATCGAACCAAGTAGGAGCCAAGAAGCATGTTGAAGGTTGATGGCGGCGGGATGTAGTGCGGTGCAACACCAGGGATTCCGGCGCCAACGTGGAACCTGCACAACACAACCAAAGTACTTTGCCCCAACGAAACAGCGAGGTTGTCAATCTCACCGGCTTGCTGTAACAAAGGATTAGATGTATAGTGTGGATGATGATTGTTTGCGGAAAAACAAGTAGAACAAGTATTGCAAGTAGATTGTATTTCGAGTATAGAGAATTGGACCGGGGTCCACAGTTCACTAGAGGTGTCTCTCCCATAAGATAAACAAGCATGTTGGTGAACAAATTACAGTTGGGCAATTGACAAATAAAGAGGGCATGACCATGCACATACATATTATGATGAGTATTGTGAGATTTAATTGGGCATTACGACAAAGTACATAGACCGCTATCCAGCATGCATCTATGCCTAAAAAGTCCACCTTCAGGTTATCATCCGAACCCCCTCCAGTATTAAGTTGCTAACAACAGACAATTGCATTAAGTATTGCGTGTAATGTAATCAGTAACTACGTCCTTGAACATAGCACCAATGTTTTATCCCTAGTGGCAACAACACATCCATAATCTTAGAGATTTCTGTCACTTCCCCAGATTCACGGAGACATGAACCCACTATCGAGCATAAATACACCCTCTTGGAGTTACAAGCATCTACTTGGCCAGAGCATCTACTAGTAACGGAGAGCATGCAAGATCATAAACAACACATAGACATAACTTTGATAATCAACATAACAAGTATTCTCTATTCATCGGATCCCAACAAACGCAACATATAGAAGTACAGATAGATGATCTTGATCATGTTAGGCAGCTCACAAGATCCAACAATTAAGCACAATGGGGAGAAGACAACCATCTAGCTACTGCTATGGACCCATAGTCCAGGGGTAGACTACTCACACATCACTCCGGAGGCGACCATGGCGGCGTAGAGTCCTTCGGGAGATGAATCCCCTCTCCGGCAGGGTGCCGGAGGCGATCTCCTGAATCCCCCGAGATGGGATTGGCGGCGGCGGCGTCTCAGTAAGGTTTTCCGTATCGTGGCTCTCGGTACTGGGGGGTTTCGCGATGGAGGCTTTAAGTAGGCGGAAGGGCAGGTCAGGAGGCGGCACGAGGGGCCCACACCATAGGGCCACGCGGCCAGGGCAGGGGCCACGCCGCCCTAGGGTTTGGCTGCCTCGTGGCCCCACTTCGTCTCCTCTTCGGTCTTCTGGAAGCTTCGTGGCAAAATAGGACCCTGGGCATTGATTTCGTCCAATTCCGAGAATATTTCGTTACTAGGATTTCTGAAACCAAAAACAGCACAAAACGAAGCAATCGGCACTTCGGCATCTTGTTAATAGGTTAGTTCCAGAAAATGCACGAATATGACATAAAGTGTGCATAAAACATGTAGATATCATCAATAATGTGGCATGGAACACAAGAAATTATCGATACGTCGGAGACGTATCAACTGCCGTGTCAGTTGAACTCCATGTTAGCAAGTGAGCAACCTAGCCTATTTCAAGAGTTTGAACAGTTTAGACTTGAACTGGTTAGTGAAGGCTATCTAGCCAGCATTGAACTCCAACCCACCCTGATTAGTCAGATCAAGGAAGCTCAGAAAGGAAATGCTAGCATTGATGGGATAAAGAGCCAAATAGCTGCGGGAAAAGCACCGGGATTCACCGCAGATGAAGAAGGAGTGCTATGGTATAACGGACGCCTTTGCGTGCCGTCAGACTCAGAGTTGAAGCAAGTTATTCTGAAAGAAGCTCACGACACCCTTTACTCCATTCATCCCGGAGGAACCAAGATGTACCAAGATTTGAAGGAACAATTTTGGTGGCATGGAATGAAGAGAGAAATTGGAAGCTACATCGCCAAATGTGACATCTGTCAAAGAGTCAAAGCAGAACACCAACGCCCTGCAGGACTGTTGCAACCCCTACAGATTCCCGAATGGAAGTGGGATTCCGTAGGAATGGACTTCATCACCGGACTGCCCAAATCAAGTAAAGGAAATGATTCCATCTGGGTAGTGGTCGACAGACTGACCAAAGTCGCCCACTTCATCCCCGTCAAGACCACCTATCAAGGACCGAGACTTGCAGAGTTATATATCTCAAGGATAGTCAGCTTGCACGGAACCCCGAAGTCAATAGTATCCGATAGAGGATCCCAATTCACCTCCAGGTTCTGGCAGAAAGTACATGAAGGACTCGGAACTCGTCTGAATTTCAGCACAGCCTATCACCCGCAGACAGATGGACAGACTGAACGAGTCAACCAGATACTAGAAGATATGTTGAGAGCATGTGTGCTAGAGTATGGATCTAAGTGGGAAGACTGCTTGCCATACGCAGAATTCTCGTACAACAACAGCTATCAAGCCAGCTTGCAGATGGCCCCCTTTGAAGCACTGTACGGAAGGAAGTGCCATACCCCTCTGAATTGGTCGGAAGTAGGAGAGAGTCAAGTCTTTGGACCAGATATTCTCCGAGAAGCTGAAGAGAAGGTTCACAAGATCCGCGAGTACCTCAAGACAGCCCAATCAAGATAGAAGAGCTACGCCGACAAGAGACGCCGAGAGATGACCTTCGAGATCGGAGATTTCGTATATCTCAAAGTGTCCCCCCTTAAAGGAATGCAGAGATTCCAGCTTAGAGGAAAGCTTGCACCCCGATATGTCGGACCCTTCAAAGTCCTGAGCCGCCGAGGAGAAGTATCTTATCAACTGGAGTTACCGGAAGAAATGGCAGCGGTACACAATGTGTTTCACATCTCATTACTCCGGAAGTGCTTAGAGGTGCCTGAGAAGACCGAGGTGTTCAAGAACATCGATCACCGAGCTGTGGATATCAACTCAGATCTGACATACCGCGAAGTACCTATTCGCATCTTGGAAGAAGCTTTCAGAACCACCCGCACCCAAAGTATCAAGTTTCTGAAGATCCAATGGAGTAATCACACCGAGGAAGAAGCCACTTGGGAGAGAGAAGACTTCATGAGGACTGAGTACCCAGATCTCTTTAGTACCTAGTTTTCTCTCAGATCTCGGGACGAGATCTTTTGTAAGGGGGAAGGGTTTGTAACATCCCAAGTTTCAACAATATTAAATAAGAAAGAAAATTTCCCAAACTCAAAATTTGCAACAAACAAAAACTTTTTTTATGCATATAGTGCCACATATAGTTCCATGCATATGAGTGCTTTCTTTTTTGTGCAATTGCCATAATGAGTGTTAGTAGGTTGATCAAGTGTGCTTAAACCCTAAACCAAGATCATCTAACCCTAAATTAAGAAGAAAAGAAGAAAATGAGAAAAACCTATTTTCTCACTCACGTACACATTAGGCCAAATTGCAAATCTTCACCAAAGGCCATAATTGCTTGCTCTCTTGCTTGTAGAATGCTTAGATATGATAAAAAAACACAATTGCATCAATCAAAGAAGAATCAAACCAAAGTAAATCTCAAAAACTTCACACATATGATAATGGTCATATGTCACCAAAATATTTTCTTCACTACTTTACCCCTCTGGTTTTCCCTATTCTTAAACCAAACTTGGTCAACCAAAGCCATGTCATCCAAGACCTTGTCCAGGTGAGTAACTTTTATGTTGACCACCATGTCTAGAGTTGACTAGGTTGACCAGAAATGAGGTGCCAAGTTGGAACCCGAAAATGAAAACAAGATCATCCCACATTTGAAATTTTGCAAATCAAATCCAAAATGAACACCTCCACCACCAATCCTTCACTTTAATTATATAAATGAGATGTACCAAAAAGATTTCCAAAATTCATCCAAAATGGTCATGCGGCCATATGATCGAACACTTGGCAGGCATAGTTTCATATTTGTGTTACACCCCATTGTCCACTGGTTTTTAGCCTAAACCAACTTTAACCTGTGATCATTTGCTCCCTCTGCCTCCCCTGCATCGAGCTTGGTACTTGCTAGGGTTGGGTAAAGTGGAAAAATGAGGAGAAACGCACCATGCCATGCACACACGGCCACCTTTGGCAAATCCCTCTCTGGCCACCATCTCTCCCTTTCTCCTTGTCCTGGAGCATCTCTGCAGCTCAAGGAACCTCACCGTACACAGCCAAGCATCGCCAAGCCACGGCATTGGCCGGAACGAGCTCGTCCAAAGCGTGCCAGTACACGCCCGTGCACGCGGTGACCGCGCTCTGGCCGCGCCAGGACGCCACGCGCTCGAGCATCCTACGCCACCCCTGCACAAGCTAGCTCTGCGTCGTGCATCGCCTCCCCGCCCTCTACACGCTAGACACCGCCGATAGCCTGCCCCTGCTCCGTCGCCATCGTCCTCGTCGGAATCTTGCCGCACGCTCTGCCGCACTCCCTGCAAGCTCGTGAGCAATCCCGTCGCCCTTTTCTCTGCCCCGCTGCACGTTGAGCATCGCCAGGACGAGGGCTAGCCAAAGCCGTCCTTCACTTGCCCCTTGGATCGCCGGAAACGCCACGCCATGGCCGCTCCTCCACAGCACCCCACGACCACCTCCCTCCCGCTATAAATAGAGGACCTCAGCTCCCCATTTCTTCACACAACCTGCTCCCCTCTCACCACTGATCCTCCTCCCCCAGTCAATGTCACCTCACCTCGCCGGAGTAGCTCGAATCGCGAGCTCGAAGCCGCCGGAGCCCGCGGAAGCTCTGCATCGCCTGGAGCCTCGCCGAGCCCCGCCGCTGCACCAGGCGCTTCCCCATCTTCTTCCACTTCACCGAGCAGCCTGCCCTTCCTCTCTGACGGCCTGGTACCTCCTCCCACCCCCTAGGCTCGCCGCCAGTGCGCCCATCGCTCGTCGGAGATGACGACGCTCACATGCCGTCGATTTCTGTTCTAATCCAACGGCTCATCTCGCGCGTACCGCTTCGCCGTTTTAAAAGCCACTGATGGGTGGCCCCCACCTCGTCAGGGCGGCCCAAGGCACCAGTTGCTAGATGGGCTGCGCTGTGTTTTTAAATTCCGTTTCGGCCCAGTAGTGTTTCCCGCCTAGCCCACGAATTCAAAAATGGATTTAATAATTATTCAAATGTGATGTAGATGCTTTAGTAAAATTTGAATAGTTTGAAATCTACCAAACCAAATCTAGCAAACTTTATACTGTTGGAAAGCCCATGAAATTATCTAACTAATGCCACTGGTTCCACCTCCAAATTCAAAGTAGAACTAATCTGAGAAAAATAACAAGACAAGGACTTTTGTGAATTCAAATTTTATTTAAAATTCAACCATAATTGCTTTTGAGTTAATTCCAACTCTCATAATTCACAATTGATGTCCTCTAATTGATTATGCAATAATATAGACAGGTTATTTGTATGATCATGGACTAGCTCAAAATAGTGGCTATGTAGCCATTACTAGTGCATTAAATCTTGAAATTCAAATTCAACAAATAGTATGAGAGCTACTCTCTCATTTAAATCTTGATCCTAAGTAATACAACCAGAGGGAATGACCTTAGGCTAATGAACCTCTGATAATTATTATTAGAGATTTTAATTCATTTAAATGTTAGTATTAAACTATGTGAAGTATAACACTTCAATTAAATTATACTCACATATAATAGATATGGGATGTTGAATTTGGTCAACCTATATTTCATACCTGATTATTATATGAGGATATTAAATCTTAATAAGATTTAATGAGAGGAAATTATTTTCCCTAAAGACCTAAATAGCAAATTAAAGAAATAAGAACAATGAGAGGAAATTATTTTTCTCTTAAATAAGAACCAACCCATTTAATCCACCATGCCATGAGTAATATGATGCTAAGATTAGTGTGTGAATCTTTTGTGTGTTTTAGACTAGTATGTGAGCTTGGTTTAGTATTTATACCTCGTATTCGTATATAGACGCTAGTAACGAGGAGTATCAAGAGGAGTAAGCCTACTCCCAGGAAGAAGAGGAGAACTTTGACAACTACCCTGCTCAAGGCAAGCTAACCCTTGCTAAACACCAAGTGCATAGCTCCACAAGAGCAAGGCACCATCACACTTTATTTAATGTCTTACCTATCCTATGTTTTTACCTTGCAATTATTTTGCTTATTTACTTTCAAAGTACTTTTTGATTCATGATTCACTGGGTCTAGAGAGAACAATACTTGAAGTTAGCTTAGAACAAATCAAAGCTAGATAGCACCCCTCATGAAATAGTTGCTAGTGCTAATCAATTAAAATTGACTACTCTAGATGGGAACATGGTGAAGTGAAATAACTTTGAAAGAATGTAAAGTGGAGGTGAATATGAACAAGAGAAGATGGGGATTTTTGATAAAACTGATGATTGGGTTTGAATGTGATACCCTTCCAATTATACAAGTACCCCCACGATACCTGATTATGGGTAGGGCTTAACTAGAAACTTGTGTATTTTAGTATGGGTTCCCTCTAAACAAGCATCATAGGGGTTACGCCGAGGCTGCCTCCGTTAAGTGTGGAACGATGTTAATATGAGGTGAATGTACGGCCCAAGCCCTGTGCAGTTCCCGGGTTAACTGCGGTTTTCACCGGGAGGCCAAGCTCATGGGTAGAGGTGCTCATACTAGCATATATAAGTGAAAGGTTATGATTGATGATCCGCGTACTGTGTTACGATGATTCGAGGTTATCCTCGACGGATGTAATCAAAAGTTGTGGCATGAGAGTACAACCTCTGCAGAGTGTTAAACCTATTCGAATAGCCGTGTCCACGGTTACGGATGATTGGAATGGCCATACTGTTTCCGTTATCAGAATTTTGATCTTAAAAAGGAATGGTGAATGGAAAGGTGATATTGACTTGAATCCAAAATGAGTTGTGGGAATGACATTAATGTTCCCACTTGAGTTAGTCTAGCACATGATAAGGCTTTACTAAATGTTTATCAAACTAAAACTTGGTTTTATGCAAATAAACCTAGAGCTTAGCACCCCTTACTACACTTAATAAGTAATTACTTTAGTGGTAGTTTGCGAGTACTTTAAAAGTACTCATGGCTTTGCCCTGGCTATTCAAATGCCAGACTTTGAAGGAGAGCAACAGTATCAGGATGACATACAGCAGGACGTCTACGATAATTAGGACCGTCTTCTAACGTCAAGCGTTGCCTGTAGAATAGATAGTCCACTACTACTTCGCTTCCGCTACTATTTGTGTTGTTGAACAATATATTTGTGTAATATTGGATCATGTGATCTATGGTTGTAAGACAATATGTGTTGTAATAAATGATGACTCTGTGCTACTTACTATTATGTCTCGCAAAAACATTATTCCTGGGATTGCGATGTACGGCATAATAGGCATCTGGACATAAAAATCCGGGTGTTGACACGTGCTCACGTATACACCTGATCACCAAGGTTTATTCGTAGCTATGTATGGTGGACATAATTGGTATTTTGGTTTTTAGTGGCTGGATGCACGAGTAGAGCTCATACTCAGTACAAGTGTGGGCTAGCAATAGATTGGGAAGCAACAATCAAAAACAGTAGTTGTTATAATCATGTTTGCGACATATAAAATTAACGGAAGCATAAAAGTAATACAAGAACTCTGAGGCAAGATAAATCATCGAGGCACTTTTGTTTAGTCTTATGCATGCTTGAGCATGTGCCAAGTTGATTCAAATGAAGCATTCAGAGGAGGATACCACAATGTCATACCGTTATATGAATAGAGCAATGCAAGCAAACATCTATATGACATGTTACCTAATATTAGTAAATTGGAACTAATCATGAGAGATCATAAACTACTTAGCATCATTAAGTAGCATACACCTTACACAAACAAACTAAGCATGTCCACATAGATGAGTATATGTACAAAAATGAAAACAGATAGATTTCATACCAGCCTCTCACCACAACTCGAATTGACGTGACCGTCATTATTGCTCTTCACTTGTGTGACTTAAATAATATGAAATGATAACCAAACTCCAATGAAGTCACGGAAGACCGCTGAACCCTGCAAAAACTTTACAAAATCAAAGAACAACAAATATTTTTGGGTTTTCGATTTTTAATCAACACACAAAGCAAAATCTTTTTGGATTTTCGAATAGCAAACCATAAAGGGAAAATTAAGCAAAATAAAGAAGCAAATGAAGAGAAATAACAAAAATATTTTTGGTCTTTTTATGTTTTGGAAAGTAGAAACAAAAGCAAGAACAACAAAAAGAAAGAAAACTAACATAAACAACCAAATGCAACAAAATGGCATAAATCTGCCAACCCAGAATAGCAGGCAAATACCGATTTTTTTGAAACTGTTTTGTAGCTCAGCTTGAAAAGTGCTCAACTAACTAAAGTTAGATAACAACCTGGGGCATATTCTCAATATCTCAAAATTCCGTTCTGGCTATTTATACGAATTTTTATGGAGACAGCATAGAATCTGTTTTTAGAGAGCAACTTCCCAAGTTCTTACCTCCTTCCAATTAGAGGCTATCCTTGGTATAAAAACGAAATAAATAGGCTACAGTAGTAACAACTTCCAAGATTCAATAAAAGATAAATTACAGAAATAAACTAACAAGCACAAAAAGAAAGCGAAACATGGATATACAAAATTTCGACGAAGTATGATATGTAGATGACTGAGATGTCGGTATACCTCCCCCAAGCATAAGCTTTTGGGCTAAGTGGAGATCAATCCCATGTGAGACAAGAAGTTTTGCCTCCATAATACGATGAAGAAGCACCCTAGTCCTGATATGAACTCGAGGAAGGCCCGGTGTAATGCGCGGTGTAGTCATCAGTGGCCGCCTCCTCCTCCTGGTGCTGCCCATGGAACCCAAGAAGACACCGCTGCTCATTTAACTCCTCCTTTGAGTGCGCAAGGGCTCTTGCGAATACTAAACAAACTAGGTTGCGGCAGGAGAACTTCCCTAACATCTAGGTTAAACAAAAGAGGTGCAGGCAAATTGACTAAACGATTAGGGAGATCGAAAATCGCGAGCAAGAACAGCAAGAACACGAGTTTGAGCAATGGCAGAGTGTTTTTTCGGGAGAGAGAAGAGAATGGCAGGGGAGGGAGCAAGTGGAGGGCCATGGGCCCCAACAAGGCCTTGGCGCGGCATGGTGCTGCCCCGCACCACCACCTGGTGTGGCTGGCCTGTGGGTCCCCCTGGGCTGCCCCAGGTACCTCTCTGCAACTTTTCATGCGTAAAAGTTTTTTAGATAGTTTCTGGAATTTTTCGAGAAACTTTATTTTTGGGTAATTTTCAGAATTTGAATAATGATTCTATCGCAGGAAAACTATTATGGAATGATGAAAATCCAATTCAAAACCAAATCTACAGCAACTGGAAGACATCTATAATATCTATAAAGTTGATCCCCACTTTCTTCATTTAATATTTGCAATCTTAGCATGCAAAGTGTCCACGTCATCTCATCTTATGTCCTCTATTAGCTGGGTAATCTCTTTGTTCTAATATAAAGTCCATCAATAGTACAGAGGTGAAAACATATTTTCATTCATTCAAAATTACTGTGCTAATTAACAAGGCTGATCAAGTATTGTTATCAAAACAATTTTATACTCCCTCCGTTTCAATCTATAGTGCCTATAGATTTTATGCACGGTAATTAGCGCAACTCATTTTTTAACACAAATCCCCCTAAAGAGCCGAACCACGATCCGATCTACCGATTCCTCGATCCCGTTGTGGAGTCCTTTGCGGAGTAGGAGAGATATAAGGAAAGTGAAAAAAAGAAACGGAGGAGATATTGCAAATAAACACAGATATACTCTTATATTATGAATCAAATGCAGAAATCTATAGGCAATATAGATTGAAACGGAGGGAGTATTAATCAAAACTTTGTATTTCACAATATGATTATGTTACCCCAATCTCAACACGCATAGTCTCATTCATGACAATATTATTCTCTTTCTTATGCTTGGGCAAAGGCAAATGAAATTTCCCAATTTGGATAGTGTCAACAATAATAATTGAGTTTAGACCATAATTCACATCAATCTTCTTGGGAAAATAAACCATATGCTCTTTGTCATCAACATTTAACGTTACTTTTCCTTGGTTGCAATCAATAACAGCCCCTGCAGTGTTAAGAAAAGGTCTTCCAAGAATAATAGAAATATTATCATCTTCAAGCATTTTTAGCACAACAAAGTCAGTTAATATCATATATTGATGAGCAACTTGAACAGGAACATCCTCACATATACCAACAAGAATAGTAGTAGACTTATCAGCCATTTGCAAGGATATATCAGTTGGTATTAATTTTTCTAGATCAAGTCTTCTATAGAGATAAAAAGGCATAACACTAACTCCTGCTCCCAAATCACATAAAGCAGTTCGGACATAATTATTTTTAATGGAGGATGGAATAGTGGGTATACCTGGATCTCCAAGCTTCTTTGGAACCTTACCATTAAAGGAGTAATTAGCGAGCATAGTGGAGATTTTCTCATTTGGAATCATCCTTTTATTAGAGACAATATCTTTCATGTCTTTGAATAAGGAGGCAATTGAATAGCATCAGTCAAAGGAATTTTCAAAAACAAAGGTTTCATCCATTCACGGAACTTGTTATAATGCTCTTCTTCCTTCGATTTATGTTTCTTATCAGGAAAAGGCATTGGTTTTTTCACCCAAGGTTCTCTCTCACTACCATGTTTAGTAGCAATAAAATCTTCCTTAGTATGTTTTTCACGTTCTTCTTCAATATCTTCTTTATCTGAAGCATCATTTTTATCATTACCACTTTCAGTTTCTGCATCAGGAATAGATATACTATTAGGATCTTTAGCAGGTTTAGAGGATTCTACAACAATTTTATGTTTCTTCTTCTTTTTCTTAGACTTAGTCCTAGCATCATTAGCTTGTTGACAATCTTGTTCAATTCTCTTTGGATGTCCTTCAGGATATAGAGGATCGTGAGTAGAAATACCACTTTTAGTTCTTATTTCATAAACATGTTTTTTCCTAGAAGCATTAACTTGCAAATCTTTTTGCACCTTAGTGAGCTGATCAATTTGAGTTTGAACCATATGGAAATGTTTAACAAACATTTTAACATCATTAGAGGTTCTTTCCACAATATCATGCAAATTATTGATAGCTCTAGAATTTTTTATTAGGTGATGTTCCACTCTCTTATTAAAATTATCTTGCTTAACAATATAATTACCAAATTCATCGAAGCATAATCAGGAGGTTTGGAGTAGGGAATATCTCTACTATCAAAAAGTTGGAGAGAGTGTACCTCAATAGTGGAAGAACGAGGGATTGGCTTACATAATTCTTCTATAGGTGGTAAATTCTTCACATCTTCAGATTTTATACCCTTCTTCTTAAGAGATTTATTGGCTTCCCTCATCACTTTATCATTTAATCACTACAAGAAAAGTTGCCATGGCCGACGAAGTTGAAGTCGCCCCGTGGTTGCTGGTGCACCATGGCCGACGATTTTGGGTCTCTCCGTGGTGCATGTCAAAACTTTCCTTGTTCGGTTCTTCTTCATCTTGTCCTTCAAGGAATCTTCTTTGGCACCGCCGTAGTGGCCCACCTTGCCATTGGGAGTCTTGTAGTGACCTCACTTTAAAAAGTGCAAGTCCTTGTGCATTAGTGCTAGTCCCTGGATCGAAGTGCTAGCACACACAGTTTAAGATGAAATACCAAGTAGCAAAGGTCTTCATTATAATCTAAGATCCAGCGGAAATAAAATAGTTCAATACAACTTGCATAGCTCAAGGCTAGCATAAACATAAATCAGAGTTCAACATCAAGCGGAAAGCAAATAGCATGGAGTCCTCTTCCTTCACGGATGCCACAGGCAGACATGTTGGGCAAAGACTCGTGATCCTAACATCTTCTTCATCAGCTAGGGATACCTGCAACATCAAACGTTGCAGCCCGAAGGAATCAATACATTTGGAATTGTATTGGCAAGGACACTTTTGTGGACTCAAAAGGCATCCTACACCTACGTGCACATCTGGCAGATAGAGCTCAGGTTCATTTTGCATAAAGCCAATTTTTCCCTATCATTTATCAAAACATTTTCTTTCAATCTAATTAGTAGTAACATTGGTAAAACCCCAATGTACCAAATTAATAGTAGCATTGGTAAAGCCCCAATGTACCTTCCTACCCTTGTTCACCCATTCAAATTTTATTTAAGAAATTGGGATGAGGAGATCTTCGAACAAGGACTTGTCGGCTCGCTCAAGTTGTCCATAACCGGGACACGGCTAAGTACTTAGATTTTACACTCTCGAGAGGTTGTACACCTTTACCCACATGGCCAGGTCAATCCTTCTACCTCGATGCACATTTTGCTTAGAGGACAAAGTGCGACCGTGGCCGAGACCTTCTGTGTGTAATCACCCGAACCATTCCCTAAGGGCCCCGTTCCACCTACAGTATCCCTCTACCACCACCTGGCCCCTAGGATCCGGGTTCATACAACATACTTTGTCAAGCCAGAGCCATAGTAGCATGTGGTTGTACGTGAAGCTAATGAGCAAGGTTTGTCTACAATCTCTTTAAGCCTGGGTGACTTTCCGCAAGTGTGCACTAGCACCAGGGTCTTGCCCCCTGATACAGCCACCCTCTCCATAACTCCACCATTCACCCAGGTAATTCATTAAACTTAGTTGTTTTTTCTTAACCTCTATCAAAAAAAATTCCATGGCATAGCAGGTAACAACTAAATTTAATGGCGGCTAAAGGAGTCTAGGAGTGGTGTAGCTAAACTACTAGGATTTATTAGCAGGCATAAAGCATAAACCCTAGACATTTCTACTATAAAAAAACTACGGTGCAAGAATTAAAACTGGGACTTTTGATGTGTGTCACTTGCCTTTTTCAGTGGGAGGAGTTGCAATCTTCGCAGTCACAATGGTTGCAGCTGTCAAAGTCGCAATCTACAAGCATACATACATAGCACCATAAACACAAAGCACAACACAAATGCACAAACATAGACATGAGATGCATATGAGATTCACACAAGAGCACTCCATTTATTGTTCTCTGGTTGTCACTATATGCATGATGCCATGGCAAAATTTTAGTGTTGAATTAATTATTAAAAACATTTCCTATCATTAGAAAAGATCTACAACACTAAACAAATACTACAAGAGAAACGTATAGGTAACATTTTTATTTTCTAATGCTACTGGGTTCGAATCTCTGCTAAAAGCAAAAGGAATTACTTAAATATATTTTGTAGAACTATTTATATGGCCAAAATACTCTATTTTGGTTTCTGCAAAAACTGTGTAAAAATATGATGCAAAAGTGCAATATTATGACACTAACGTACTCTACACATTTTTCTGAGTTCAGGGACATCTTGTTTGCTAAATTTCGATAAACGGAACTAAAGATATGATTTTTCAAAGATTGGAGTATGTCCTGTTCTAATATCCGAAATTTAGAATAGATGTGACAAGTGGCCGATTCTAAATGGTCAGTACCCCTTCATCTAAGTGATGTATTACCAGCCTTAGGATTTAGATCCTGTGGTTGCTAGGAAAACTAAACAAAGAAAAGAAAAACAGGGGCAGCTCACATACGGGACGCACACAGCAATGTCGTCTGATGTCGCCGGCCTTGACGTTCCGGTGCTCCTTGGCGATGGTGGGGCAGACGATGGAGCTCGGATTGACAAGGGAAACTCGTTTACGAAGTCGCGGACGTCGAGCTGCAGTAGTTCGCCGGAAATCGCTCGCCGGAGACTACCGTCGAAATATAGCGTCGTCGCTGTGGTGCACCAAAAATTGCGAATCAAAATCTGAGAGATGCGGAATGAAAGAAAGAAAGAGTTTGGCGAAAACTAGAGGTCAAAAGATGGACTGTGCTCACCGGAATCGACGATTTAGTGTGATGGTACAGCGGACTTGCGAGCGAAAATTCGAGCAGCCTGGGAGCTCTCGGGAGGTGCCGTTTGAGGGGAAACGAAGAGGAAGATGTGAAGCTTAAGTAGGAAGAAACGGTGCGTCAAATGGTGGCTTAAATCGCCGGAAATCAATTTGGATGTAAACGCCCGAAACTGAAACTGAGTGCGTGCGTTTCTCTCTGGCTGAAACTTGAAGACGAAGCTGATGTGGCGGTGGGGCCCAGATCAGAGGAAAAGGAAAAGAACGCGGACGAGACAACGTTACCATGCTGTGTTGCTGCGTCGCTCGCTCGCGACGTGCACGCAGACGTGCATGCGGTCACGCGCATGATGCGCTGGCTGCTTTGGAGATGGCATGTCCAAGCCCCGGCCGCTTCTTTGCCTTTTTTTTTACTCCTTTTCTATTTCTAAAATTGATTTACTATTTGGTATCTATCTATTATATATATATTAAAAGTAAATTACGGGCTCACCAGAAAATAGAGAAATCGCTAGAAAATCCCACAAAAATCAGAAACATCTGGCCATCAGTTGAACTATTAAGCCTAATATATCAGCCGATGAATTTTAGAAATAATATTTTGACATTGAAGTTAGAAATAATTACCCACCAGTGCCATACATAAGTTATTTGATACCCCTTCAATATTGCTCCTTCTATCTAAAAGTATAATTAGAACCAAAGAGATACAAACTATTTTCTATCGAAAGAACCAAAGTTACGACCTAACCCTAACACATCCTCAGACATGCGGCCGCCATCACCCGTATCAGCCTCCATGCGTTTCCGGCCTGCCGATCTCCGTTGAGTGGTGCATGCATATGTGCTGCTCATATTTGAATCTTGCTTGCTTCACGTCTCTGTCTCCGTATGTTTTCGGCCGGCCGATTTCCTCCAAGTACATACATATGAACTTCTCATAATTCAATCTCTCGCTTGCTTCATGGATGAACTAGACCACCAGTCGACACGAAGGATGATGCCCTGCAGATCAAAGACGCCACCACCACCGTATCTGCCTACGTGTATTTCTGGCCGGCCGATCTTCTCCACGTGTATGTATATGAGCTGCTCATATTTCTACCTGCTTGCTTCATGGATGGAATAGGCTCATATGCAGCCCAGAGGATCAAAGATTTGCTTCATGGAGACAACTCAGATTTTCAGGCACCCTACTTCAATGGCTTCAATGCAGCTTATGTTCCCCAGACCTTGAATAGGCCATTGGTCGATGTGCAACCCAAGATCAAAGACTTGCTTCATGGAGATGACTCAGATCTACTCTTATGACATCAGGTCACACACGACTTGAATGGCTTCAACGACCCTTATGTCTCCCAGATTTCCGCCACCGCACTGATATGTATGAGATCTTTGATGCTGACTTTTGAATAGACTGTGTACTAGCTTTTGTCACATGATGATAATTCGATCTAGAAGTGTGTCATTTCATCTCTGTTGCATGTCCAAAGAATCCGCTCGACAGGGCGCGAAGGGTGCACAGAAATTAGACTTTGAATTTTTTTAGACGCTTTGGATGAACAACGCTGGCATGTCCCGGAGCATATGCCACAGGGCGGAGACACATGTGCTATCGTCCTGACTGCTGATCAAAGACAGGTTTGGCTAAACTTGCACGTACTAATCAAATTTGGAAGACAAACAGAAGTACTGACTGATTAGGCAAAAAAATATGCATGCATGGATCGATCAATCCATGATTAACACACATGCACAATTAAGTTACGTTGCTTTTGTGTCTCTTCAGTTCACACATCTTGGTTTTTAGTTAAATGATATTGTGCATACATACAAATACAAATAGTTGAGTTCACATGTTATATTTTATCCTAATATAAAATAGTGCAAGGGCTATGTGGTGCTACCCCTTCGATCCATATCTTAATATATATAAGATGTATTTGGCAGGCTAATTTATTAGGGAGTACTTTATTTGTATTCACTGTATTGAGAATACATCTCATGACTTGCAGTTTGTAGGACTGGCTTTTTATAGGGAAATTACTCTCCGTGTTCGATGGCATACCAGTCTCAAAGAAAAACATGCTGGCATCTTAATAATGTATTTCATTGGATCCCTTCTTTGATGATCTGGATGACCAACGTTGACATACTCTACAGCATGCTCACTGACGCCACAAATGGCTGACGGGCTGAGCAACATGGTAAGCTACCATCCTAGCCAATGCAAAGGCTGATTTAGCTAAAACTTCCACGGGCTAATTAAATTTTGGAAGACGAGGAAAATTACTGAAGTACTGATTAGGTAAAGAACATGCTTGCTTTGATCGATACAATCCCATGATTAACGCAGATGCATAGTTAAGGACGAGGCTTGCCTGTGCCGCAGGCTTGCGACTATCCGTGCGGCGCGCGGTCGAAAATCCATCTAGCGGCTGTTATTCCCGTACCTCACAGCGTTCGTTTTTCTTCCAAAAAAAAAACAACCGGAAATACAGGGTCCGTCTGTATCTCTTCCACTCTGTACAGATTCCTTATCTTTCCCCATTGTATCCATCCCCTGCGTGAGCTGTGAAGTGAGAGGTCGAGCTGAAAAAGAACACAAGCGGCGGAAGCTGAGCGGAGAACTCTGGATGTGCCGTCTTGGTCTTGTTCCTCCGGTCTCCGGTCTCCAGCCGCAACCCCTCGTGGATCTCGTTGCTCCGCCACCTCAAGGCCAGGGATGTGGTGCCTCGACCTGGTTGAGCGCAACGGCGCCTCCCACGCCGGCGTGTTTCCCCCTTGCTAGTCAGACTGGCCGTAGCCTGGATGGTCTCGGCGGAAGGCAACGTGTGAATTTGGAGGAGGTACCTAGCGGGGCTAGCGCTGGTCTCACTCCCCGCGCTGGCGAGGAGGAGATGCTGCGGCGGCGAGGTGGAGGAGATGCGGCGGCGAGGTGGTAGTCTTCTCCTTGACCTTGATACCTTTTGGGTTCGCAATGCCCTGATTATGTTTTGAAATTCTGCTAGAGTCGATGTTTGGTCCTGCGACATTAATGCAAAAAATAATTAAGTTTCAGTTTGGAAGTAGTCTAGGCAATTGTAAGTACAAGATGCACCTTCTGTAGTAGAGGAGTTATTCAATTCTGGATCGACTCTAATTTTCAAGCATTTCTCCACATCTTGTGCCAATTGCTCTGCGCAGTTAGCAGCCGTATCATATGATTCATCAGATTCAGCGGCACGAGCAGCTATTTTCATAAACATTTTACACAAATCTCTGTAGCGATTAGACATTCTTGCTTTTGGATCCTCGTGCTGGTTGCGTTTGCTTGTTATATCCAGAACTTTTGCATCTACTGTCCACCTCTTCAATATATATTTTTCTGGGATATGCTTGATATTATTAATATCAAGTACCTTTAAGCAATGAGAGCAAAGTATTCCAGCAAATTCAAACTTTTTGCAACTGCAGCTGACCTTTTCCTCTTGTGCAAAAAATCTAACGACATGGTCACTAGTGCCCAGTGTTCCTTTTCTCGAACCATCTTTGAAGCCACTCATTCTCATGTAGTCCATACTTTTTAAGCATTGCATTCCATGCACTTAGAAATTCATCTTCCTCCTCTATATCATAGATACAATGCTGAAAATCAGTATTCAACTTCTTATAATCTTTAACAACTCCACCAAGGTGCTTGCAAGCATTTTGATTCATATGCCACACACAAAGTCTATGTATAGTATAAACTAGAACTTCACGGATTGCCTTCGCCATAGCTGCATCCTCATCAATCAGTTGTCTGTGGATGTTTTCCTGACATAACTTTCAAAAATGTTCTAAAAAGCCAAGCAAAACTCTCAGCGGTTTCATCATAGAGAAGTGCAGCACCGAAGACAACAGTTTTCTTGTGATTATTTACCCCAACAATCAAACCAAATGGACCCCCATCATTTAGTTTCCTATATGTGGTGTCAAAGCATATAACATCACCAAACATTGCATAGTCTGAGACCATTTTGGAATCAGCCCAGAAAATATTAGTTATCAAATCATCCTCATCTACTTGAATTGAGTAGAAGAAATTGACAACCTCCGATACCTTCTTCTCCATGTATTCTAATACTCCCCCGGTGTCACCTTCCTTTGCTTGTATTGTTCTCTTCGAGTACAATCGATTTTTGATATCTTCACGTGTACAACCAAGGTTCTCGATTCCACCTGCTTGTTTGGCCATCATATCGATTGTTGCTTTATTTGAAATACCTACAGACTTGGCAACTTCTGCATTTGCCATTTGCGCTTCTGTTACTTTTCTCTGGGATCTCAAAAAGTGGGACATGGTTCCAGGAGCAAGAATGTGGTTATGTGACGCCTCAAATTCATACACATCATAAAATCCGTTTCTAAGGCTTATCTTCATACGGGCGGTACATCCACATCTTGTTTCAGGCCTGCTGTAGCTAAATGTGTCCTCTCTTTTATCATCCCCACGGTAGCCTATAACTTGTAGTAATTATCTTAGTGCATCTTAATATGATTGCAATCATAAGAAAACTGTTTATAACCCATACCTTGACGGGAGCATGTAAATGTCCGTTGTTGCATTGTAGAAGAGTTCTTCACTTTATGCCCACTGCTTCTTCTAATGCTAAAACCGATAGTTTCAGCATACTTGTTATAAAAAGAATAAGCTTCCTCCTCTGATAAAAATTTCATGCCATGTTTTGGTACCCTTCCATCAGTGAGATCTGCTGTAGTTTCTTGTAAATCCTATATAGATTAATATTCACTTTAGTCAATACACAAATGCTATGATTGTTATCGATTATTTCCCCTACACGCCAATACTGTACATAATGGCATTCTTCTGATAAGTTTGGCGACAAGGTAGTACTGTTACTGCTTACCCTACAGCTATTTAGTATTTGACCAATTAGAATTATAGTACTGGTCTGGACAATTTATCATTTGAACTTGTGCATGTAGGTGTTCGTATAAATTTTGCAAACTATTCATGTACATCTAGGCTGATGGCATGCCTGACGAAGCACATATGGAGGGGATGGCAGGATTGGAAGAATTCCCACAAACGGGATTGGAAGAATTCCCACAAACGGTTTAAAAGCAATTGCGAAGCGACTATGATCCATCATGAAGAAACAGTCAGATTTCTTACCGTCCTTGAGTGAGACCCATGGCCATTATCGTTCCCTGTATTACTAGAAGAAGCCATCCGCGACTTGTGTTGATTGCCTCACTATTCAATTGGTTCCTTCTCTGTTCAATTGGAGGACTATTCAACTAGATGATAATTTTCCTGTGTTGATTCGCTTTCAACCTTTTCTATTTGTTTACGGCAGATCAGATTTCTGATTTTGGCGCGCTGCTGTGTATTTCTTGGATGTGTTCCCGTGCGGTGAGTTATCTTCTCTTTTGTGTTTTTTCTTTAAGGTTGTGCATGGTGGAGGGAAGGTAATCTGTACACAGCGGAAAGGATATGCATCAGCCCTGTATTTCCGGTTTTTTTTTTTTTGGAGAAAACCAGCGCTAGGGGGTACGGTCGTACGGGAATATCAGCCGCTCGATTGATTTGCCACCGCGCGTCGCACAGATGGTCGCATACCTGCGGCACAGGGAAGCCCCGTCCGTTAAGTAGTACTTACTTTGCTTTCTCTCTCTCTCTCTCTTCAGTTCAAACATCTTGGCTTTAAGTTAAATAATATTCTGAATGCAAATACTATCAAACGTTCAGTTCGCTTATTATGTTTTACTACTCTGTGTTAATCAAAGGTAGTATAACACCCTAAGAAGTTAATAAACTAAACAAGTACTAACTATGAGTTCGTATATATAATAATTAAAAAGATAACTTAGATCCACAGATTAATTACACATAGATTTGCTATTTATAATATTATTTTATTTAAATAATATAAAATATAATTGCTAGACCTTTTATGTTGCCAAAATATTCTGGAACGGGGGTTGGTGGGTCACCTATAGGGCTCACAAATAGCCATGGCAAGGAAAAATAAGTGATCCAACCAGGTAGCTCAGGATAAATAATGTCATGATATGTATATTATGTTCTCGAGGAACCCAAATATGAATTATGTTATCTTCTGTTATACTACTTCTCGGTACCAGAATACCATATACTCAAATATGCCATTTTTTATTGCATATATTTACCTTATTTATTTTCAATCCATAGATTATCGACTATAATTTCTCAAGAGGGCGTGAGCTGGTAACAAATTATTAGCATGAAAGTGAACATTATTAACTGCTCTTAACTCATGATGAGATTTTGCGCAAATAATAACTAAGTATACACATGTACTCTTTCGCTCCAAATTGTAAGAGGATTTGGAAACCTCCTATAATATGGAACAAAGATAGTATCACATTTACATCGTGCTAGCTGACCTCTACGATTGCATAGTCTTTTTTTCAACTAAGGATTTCATGCACTTACAACAATATCATGTATCAACATGATACAAGTTGTCGCTACAATCAATTTAACATTTATAATTTATCTTACGTACCCACCAAATTTTGGATGAGTATTTATGATGCCAGCATATACACCTAAAAAATAAAACAAGCTCTTTCCATTAGTAGGTAATGTTTTCAAGATAATATAACCTATTGGCTTGGCAAATCAAGGCGAAACATCATGATATATGTATAATTCCACAGTAAGATCATGACTCCGGTTTTGATTCCGTGTTCATTATACATACATTTACAATGTAAAACATAATTTTACTTAAATCCATTCTATAGTGCTTATTGTTTTTTTCACGAAAATTAGCGCAAGAGTATTTTTTACACAAGACCGCTAGCTGAACGATTTGAGATCAACGTAAAATTTTGGAAATCCATATCTTCCTAACCTACCATAACAATTTTGGGAGCTGAACGATTTGGGAGCTGAACGGGGAGGGGGTAATTGAAAAAAAGCTAAGCTACAACCTTATATTCTGAAACAAATGCCAAAAATCTATAGGCACTATAGAAAGGAACGGAGGGAGTAGCAATTATTTTTCCTACTCAATAGGTTCGCCTTTAAAGCCTCCATATAGCCTTACCCGAGAATTAATGATGGCTGATTGTACTAGGTAGATAAGGATGAATTAAGTAACGTATAGCTTCAATTATAATGTACATATATGACTTTTTTTTTGTAGAATCTAATTATGAATCAGGTTTTGAATGGTTACTCACCGCCTGACATCAATCGAACAAAAAAACATTATACAACTACCAACCACACTGGCAAGTATTTTAATTATGTGAATTATTTTTTTGAATATTTTTACATTAATTTCTTTACAAACGATATATTATTTTACAATATTTTTTCGAAAGGGCATACGATAATTACAATTCAGGATTCATGATGAGATGTTGCGAAAAAGATTACCATTAGATACTTTGAGCATTGTCATATATGCATACCGCTAATGAAGCTAAATTATTTGGATAGTGGAGACCAACCGGGAGACCAAACATTCACGATATTAATTCCCCAAGAAAAGTTATTTGATTTAATGATGTCGGCCTAATACACCACCCAATTAAGGTACCAAAAATACACAATTCTATAGAAATTCCACATGTACAACTCCCCCACAAGATCATGACACGCATTTGTGTTTTTATCGTGAAGTTAGGTTTTCCACCATTACCTGCTTTCTAACTGAAAATATACACGTAAAAATCTCCATATCTCAAAAAAATATACATAGACTTTATTTCTTACAAGGTTCATAATTTCTACCTCGATTTTCGTATCCAAGACGCTTATATTCTCCATCGTATTTCCAAAAAGAAGAGGGTGGGCTGAGCAACCCCTCAACACCCGTGGAATATATAAGTAAATAATACCAAAACGGAAACAGAGGATCCAATTTCATTTCAAGCATTATTTCCTATCCAATTATTTTATGTTGCAACAACCAAAGGGGGGGATTAGTAGCATTGTCATACAAAATGCACAAAGGTCTATATTCACAGCATACTACTAGATTATATAGCACAGTTAAAATACAAAAAATATGTTGCCCGCGCTTGGCGCGGGCCACCCTACTAGTTGATTTAAAAACCAATTTGTTTCAAAAGTGAGTCGAAACTAGTCAGAAAAATACAAATAAAATATCCGCAGATTCCTTATTCAATGAAGAATATTTTGGAACCACTTTTAAAACATTTTGAAAAAAAATTGAATTTGGCACATAGGCCTATATGGCTTTATTTGCATTACTTAGGGTTTTAGGTTTCTTTATAAAATTTAAAATTTTCATTCAAGTTTTCCTAGGAAATGCAACGATGCCATGATGCTTATGAATGCAATGCATGTATTTTAATATTTAAATTTTTGGGATGTTACAAACCTAACCCCCTTAAGATGAATCTCGTCCTCGAGATTCGGATTGGCTAGCAAATAGGTGTGGGTGGTCTTGTCGAAGATCATCTTCTCATTCCCAAGTTGCTTCTTCCTCAGTGTGGTGATTCCACGGAACCTTACAGAACTTGATCGTCTTGGTACGAGTAACTCTTTCTGCTGTCTCCATAATTTTGATTGGCTTTTCTTCATATGTAAGATCACTCTCCAACTGAACTTCTTCTAGTGGCACTGTATCTCTCAGCGGAGTTTCTGCCATATCTGGGTGACACTTCTTCAGTTGGCTCACATGGAACACATCATGAACGGCTGATAGGGCTTCTGGTAGTTCCAACTGATATGCTACTTCTCCTTTGCGAGCTAGGATCTTGAATGGTCCTACAAAGCGGGGTGCTAACTTTCCCTTAACTCCAAATCTCTTCACACCACGTAGTGGTGAGACTCTAAGGTATGCTCTATCACCTATCTCATAGGTCACTTCCCTACGCTTTGAATCAGCATAGCTCTTCTGTCTAGATTGAGCTATCTTCAATCTATCTCTGATCAATCTGACCTTCTCTTCAGCATCCTTGATCAAATCTGGGCCAAATAGGCTTCTTTCTCCTACGCCACTCCATAAAAGTGGGGTGGTGCACTTCCTTCCATATAATGCCTCAAACGGAGCCATACCAATACTTGCTTGGTGGCTATTGTTGTATGAAAATTCCGCATATGAAATTTTCATCCCAGCTAGATCCATAGTCCAATGCACAAGCCCTCAACATATCTTCTAAGATCTGATTTACTCTTTCAGTCTGTCCATCAGTCTGTGGGTGGAACGTTGTGCTGAACTCTAACCTAGTTCCCAAAGATTCATGTAGTTGGCGCCAAAAGTGGGAAGTGAACTGAGTACCTCTATCTGACACAATACTCTTGGGAACGCCATGTAAACAAATAATTCTGCACTTGTAGATCTTGGCTAGCTTGGCACTTGTATAAGTGGTTTTCACAGGTATGAAGTGAGCCACTTTAGTCAAGCGGTCTACCACAACCCAAATAGAATCATACTCTGATCTGGTCTTTGGCAGTCCAGTGATAAAGTCCATGCCTATGTTGTCCCACTTCCACTCGGGTACTGGTAAAGGCTGCAATAGTCCTGCTGGTTTCTGATGTTCTGCCTTGACTCTGCTACAAACATCACACAGTGCAATATACTCGGCAACGTCTCTCTTCAAGTTAGTCCACCAAAATCTTTCCTTACGTCCATGTACATCTTAGTGTTACCAGGATGAATGGAGTATGGTGAATCATGCGCTTCTTGAAGAATCAACCTCCTATGTTCAGGGTCCTGGGGCACACAAATTCGCTTCTCAAACCATATGGTTCCTTGCTCATCTTCATAAAATCCCTTTGCTTTGCCTTTGCTCATATTGATCTTGATTTCTTCTATTTATTTGTCTAACTTCTGAGCCTCTCTAATTTTATCCATTAGTGTTGGCTGAACTTCAAGCGATGCCAAATACCCTTCTGGCACAATTTCTAGTCTGAGATCCTTAAAATGATTACACAATTCCTCAGGTAGATCTCCCGCGGTGAGACCGTTAACATAGCTCTTACGGCTCAAGGCATCGGCTACAACATTAGCCTTTCCTGGATGATATTGCAAACTCATATCATAATCTTTTATGAGTTCTAACCATCTTCTTTGTCTCATGTTCAACTCCTTCTGAGTGAATATATACTTAAGACTCTTATGATCAGTGAACACATCACTATGTTTTCCCATTAAATAATGTCTCCACACCTTGAGGGCATGCACAACAGAGGCTAGTTCCAAGTCATGTGTGGGATAATTTCTTTCGTGATGCTTGAGTTGCCGCGAAGCATAGCACACTACTTTGCCATCTTGCATTAGAACACTGCCAAGTCCTTGACGAGAAGCGTCACAGTACACCTGGAAGTCCTTATTGATATCCAGCAAACATAGAACTGGTGCACTCACTAGATGTTGCTTCAACTCCTGAAAACTAGCTACACACTCCTCGGTCCAGGTAAATTTCTTCTCCTTCTTCAGTAGTTCAGTCATAGGCTTTGCAATCTTAGAGAAGTTTTCAATAAACCTCCGGTAGTATCCCGCGAGTCCTAAGAAACTCCGAATCTCTCCTGCATTCTTGGGTGACTCCCACTCGATCACAGCTGCAACTTTGCTTGGGTCTACTGCGACTCCTTCTGCTGAAACTATGTGTCCAAGGAATCCAACTCTATCTAACCAAAACTCACACTTGCTGAACTTGGCATATAGTTTATGCTCTCTAAGCTTCTCCATGATTAAGCGCAAATGTTTCTCGTGCTCTGCATCATCTTTTGAATATATCAATATATCATCAATGAATACCACCACGAACTTATCCAAATATCCCATGAACACTTTGTTCATCATTGTCATGAAATATGCCGGAGCATTGGTTAGTCCAAAAGGCATAACTGTATACTCATACAGACCGTATCGGGTTGTGAATGCGGTCTTAGGTATATCCTCCTCCCGGATCTTCAATTGGAAGTATCCCGATCGAAGATCTATCTTGGAGAATACCTTTGCTCCCTTCAATTGGTCAAACGAGTCATTGATATTGGGCAATGGGTACTTGTTTTTAATCGTCATCTCATTTAGCGAACGGTAGTCCATCACTAATTTCTTGCTAGAGTCTTTCTTCTCGACAAACAGTACAGGTGCTCCCCAAGATGATGAACTAGGCCGAATAAATCCTTTCTCGATTTGCTCCTTAAGTTGCTTCTTTAACTCCTTTAGTTCATCAACATCCATCTTATATGGTCTCTTAGCTATGGGTCCAGTACCGGGCAATAGTTCAATTAGAAACTCAACATCTCTATCCGGTGGCATTCCCGGCAACTCTTCCGGAAACACATCGGGGTATTCTTTCACTACTACTACATCCTCTAGGCTAACCCCCTTAAGAGAGTTGACCTTACTACCTTTAAGCTCAAAGGTTGATTTGAAACGAATCCTCTTCATTTGTGGGGTTGTGAGTGTAATTGATCTCTTTGCACAATCTATTATACCTCCATAAGTGGTCATCCAATCCATGCCTAGGATTACATCTAGACCTTGGGATGGTAGGACTATTAAGTTGGCTGGGAACTTATGTTTTCCAATTTGCAGGGTCAAATTTCTACATCCATCAGTTACTAACATCTCTCCCCCTGGAGAGCTTACTCTAACACTAGTAGGAAAAGCCTCATCAGTGGCGCACGAAAATTCGATTCTGTGGCGCATGGAGGGTGCGCCACAGAAACGTCGCCACAAAAATAAGCTTTCTGTGGCGCACCTGGCCGTGCGCCACAGAATTAAGGTTTCGTGGCGCACTTGTTGTTAGGTGCGCCACGTAAAAGGGTGCGCCACTGAATTGGTTCTAAGTGCGCCACAGTAATTTGCTTGTATTATACACAATTTTGTGCTCGCTCGCTATACATATGCAGCTTATACACAAGCAATACGTATACACAATACATATACACAGAGTTATATACAAGCAACATTCAGATATAATATAAATATCATGTACATTGCACGTATATAACATAGACATCATCATCACATTACTTAGAGCCCGATCGAGATACATATATAGTGGCAAGTGTCAAATGTTTTGCATACAACTCTTAATTCATACAAAATTCACAATTTCGAGATACAAAGTAGTCTTCATCCGGTTCCTCCTTTGCTCCGTCATCTCTACCCACCAGTGCTCGCTTGCATCGGGGTCCTTCATCCAGTTCCTACTATGATGAAAATGGAAGAAAGTGAGACCAACAAGTCCGATGCACAAGAGAAATGGAATAAATGCCTCATACATTGTTGGTCAACACAAATATTAACATTCGGGGACGGTGTAAGTGACCAAGTCCGATGCACAAGAGATTGATATTTGTGCTATCTTACCAGACTCACTTACGCCGCCCCCGAGTGTACGGTGACCAAACATTTTAATCATCGGCATTTTGAAAATCTCAAAGCAAATGGAATGACAAAATGGAATAAGTGCCTCATACATTGTTGGTCAACACAAATATTAACATTTAGGGATGGCGTCAGTGAGGCCAAGTCCGATGCACAAGAGATTGATATTTGTGCTATCTTACCGAGCTCACTTACGCCACCCCCAAGTGTACGGTGACCAAACATTTTAATCATCGGCATTTTGAAAATCTCAAAGCAAATGGAATGACAAAATGGAATAAGTGCCTCATACATTGTTGGTCAACACAAATATTAACATTTAGAGATGGCGTCGGTGAGGCCAAGTCCGATGCACAAGAGATTGATATTTGTGCTATCTTACCAGAGCTCACTAACGCCACCCCCAAGTGTACGGTGACCAAACATTTTAATCATCGGCATTTTGAAAATCTCAAAGCAAATGGAATGACAAAATGGAATAAGTGCCTCATACATTGTTGGTCAACACAAATATTAACATTTAGGGATGGTGTAAGCGAGGCCAAGTAGGATGCACAAGAGATTGATATTTGTGCTATCTTACCAGGCTCACTTACGCCACCCCCAAGTGTACGGTGACCAAACATTTTAATCATCGGCATTTTGAAAATCTCAAAGCAAATGGAATGACAAAATAGAATATGTGCCTCATACTTTGTTGGTCGAAACAAATATGAACATCCCGGGATGGCGTTAGTGAGGCCAGGTAGGATGCACAAGAGATTGATATTTGTGCCATCACACCAGGCTCACTAGCGACACCCTGAGTGTACAGATTGACCGAACATTCTAATCATCGGCACTAAAATGGAAGAAAGAGCCAAGTGGTATGAACTAAATGGAATGCCTCATACTTTGTTGGTCGAAACAAATATTAACATCCAGGGATGGAGTAAGTGAGGCCGTGTAGGATGCACAAGATATTGATATTTGTGCCATCACACCAAGCCTCACTTGCTCCACCCCCGAGTGTACGAGTGATCGACCAACCATCTAATCATCGACAAGTAAATCACTTGGGGTAATGTTAAAATGTTTGTCTCCATATTTGGGAGACATTTTTAATATTGGAGTCTAGCTAATGGAAATCAAGAACTAGTCTTGATCTCCAAATGGTGATTAGAGGGAATTTATTCATCTTAAGCAACATTAGGGACAAATGGGATCATGCAAGGGACTTGGGTCATTTGGATCATAAGGCATCAATTAAGGAGGCAACCAGGGACAAAGGGAAACATTTGATGATCCATTATCATAGGCAACAAAGCGAGCAACTTTTTCCCCTCTAATCTAGCTAGAGTCCTTAAAAGAAATCCATCATAAGCATGGTCAAATACACATATAAAGCATTTGGAGAGCAAACAAGCAGTAGCCATATCACTCAATCCAATAATATAGTAATTTGGATCATAAGGCATCAATTAAGGAGGCAACCAGGGACAAATTAAGGGAAACATTTGATGATCCAGTAAGTGCATGACACTTTGAGCTACCCAAGAATAAAGGCCAACAGTGGATAAACATCTGCTCAACCATTTCTTGCACTAGAGGAAAAGTAACCAACATTGAAACCAGGGACATAAGGCATCAATTAAGGAGGCAACCAGGGACAAAGGGAAACATTTGATGATCCATTATCATAGGGACATAAGTCAAGATGCTCAAACACACATAGCATGCATGGAGCAGATGCTCCAAAGGGATTATTCATCACTTGGTATATAGACCAAGTGATGCCGGCAAAAGAGAGGCCAATCAAGAACCAAGAAATCCAGTAAGTGATAGATATGCCTAAACAAGCAACAACACATAGCATATCCCAGCCTAACCGGATGAGACAAGTCTTGGTAGCCAACCGAATCACCTAGCACCACCTAGCCTTTTAAAACCATCGTAAACGATCCTTTTTCTTCAAAGGATACCACAAGTGGCATTCATTTACATGATCCCCTACCGTGGATATCTCTATTTTCATCAAAGCCAACACAAGAAATAGAAATTTATCATTACTCGCTTGAGTTCAAAACAAAGCTAAGACATCACCGGCCGAGCTAAGACATCAAGCTTCCGGCCGGGGAGCATTCTTTATTTTTAGGGAACTATATGAACTATATGCACATGATCCAATAAGCATCCCCACTAATCGAGCAATATAAGCATACCATAAGCTCACAAGAATCCATCAAGTAAATCATCGTGGGTCCAAAAAACTTGGGGTCCAGAAAACTAATCCCAACAGAGAATTACTTGGGGTCCATAAAACTAATCCCAGGCCAACCAAGAGCAACTATAAATATGTATGTATACAAGCCCACCAGTAGCATTTCATGCATTTAAATTCCTATGAACCAGTTAACCTCACTGAGCACAACAAGCATTTAAATGAACCAGTAGCATCAAATTCCTATGAACCCATCAAGAAAATTGTTAATAGTTAACCTCACTGAGCACAACAAATGAACCAAGTAGTAATAAGCCATCAAGATTAACAGTTAACCTCACCGAGCACAACAAATGAACCAGTGTAGCATCAAATGAACCAACCGAGCAGCAATGCATCACTAGCAGACAATGCATCCGGAGCCAACAAATGAACCAAGTAGCATCAAGATTAACAGCTAAGCATCACTAGCAGCAATGCATCAAGATTAACGACTAAGCCCACCGAGTAGCATCAAGATTAACCAACCGAGCGAGCATTTCGTCGAGCACGTTGTGCTCGCGCGGGGAGGAAGAGGGAGGGGAGGGAGGGAGCTCACCGACGATTTGGAGAGTCGTGGAGGAGCTCACCGACGACGACGGCAGGGGTGGAGGTCGCGGCGGCTCCTCCACCTTGACGCGGCGGCGGCTCCTCCACCTTGACGCCGCGCCGGCCCCTCCTCCTCCACGCCGCAGCGGCTTGTGCTGCGCGGTGGCGGGGATGGGTGGAGCGTGGCGGCATCCGGCCCTCGCGGAGGAAGGCGGCGGCGGCGGCGACAGCGACGGCAGCGCTCGCCATGGAAGGCGGCGGCGCGGGGAGAGAGGGAAGAGAGGGGAGAGGAACTGTCTGGCGAGGGAGGGGTACGGCCTTGATATAGACACGTTATTTCTGTGGCGCATCCAGACAAGTGCGCCACGTAAAACAAGATTTCGTGGCGCACCGAGGCCGATGCGCCACGGAACACGTCATTCCGTGGCGCACCGTGTGCGAGTGCGCCGTAGAAAAGGTAAGACCAATGGTTGGGCGTGGCAGGATGTGGGCCCCACCAAGTTTTTGTGGCGCAGCGTTTCGTAGTGCGCCACAAAATTAAGCTATTTCTGTGGCGCACCCAGTATGGTGCGCCACAAAACAATTTTCTGTGGCGCATTTTTAGTGGTGCGCCACAAAACTAGGCTTTGCCTATAAGGGTTTTCCTACTAGTGTAAGAAGGCGTCCCGTTGTTTCAGTGGGCAGATTATTCTTAACCACAAATGCTCTTGATATGAAAGAATGCGATGCACCAGTATCAAATAGAATAAGTGCTGAAAAGCAATTGAGCATGAACGTACCGATCACTACGTCTGGCTCATCATAGATCTCCTCAACATTGACATGGTTGACATGCCCCTTCTGGAACGGGTTCGGCTTGCCTGCATACATAACCTTCCTTGCTTCCTCAGCCTTCTTCTCAGGGCAGTCATTGGCAAAGTGTCCTGTCTTCCTGCACTTGAAGCACTCTACCTGGTTGAGGTCCTTCTTCACAAAGTGATGACCATTGTTGTTGTCGTGGCCTTTGCCGTTGTTGTGGCCATTGCCATGTCCATGATGGCTGCCATTACTCTTCCCAGAGTTGTTGTGGTGGTGATTCTTGTGACCATTGTGGTGGTGGTGCTTGCTTCCACCATCATTGCTACCATACTTGTGATGGCCAGAACTTCCACTACCTTCTCCATATGACCTCATCTTGTGAGCTGGTCCTGATCCATACTTGTCATAACCGTGCTTTCTCTTCCGGTTCTCCATATCGTTGTGCTTGGACTCAACTGCCACTCGACTGTCATACGACTCCCGGTAATTGGCGTACCTAGAAGCACAAAGCTGAATGGATATCTCATCATTGAGGCCTCTCATGAACTCCTCCTGCCTCTTCCTATCAGTGTTCACATCTTCAGGTGCATAACGAGCCAACTTGTTGAAGAGCTCAGCATAGTCAGACAACGAGCGAGATCCCTGGCGCAAGTCGCGAAACTTGCGCCTCTTCAGAGCAATGATTCCAGAAGCAACATGAGCAGTGCGGAAGGCTGTTTGAAACTGATCCCAAGTGATGGCTGCGATGTCAGGATAGGTGATCTGGTAGTTGTCCACCATTCAGCTGCGGGTCCTTCAAGCTGATGTGCGGCGAACCGCACCTTCTCTTCCCCATGTGCTTGAATAGTGTCCAATTTCTTGTTAATTGTACGCAGCCAGTCATCAGCTATGATTGGCTCAGGAGAACTTGAGAATGTGGGAGGGTTCAGTCTCAGGAACCTAGTCAGACGGTCCTGTTGTGGCGGAGGTGGAGGTGGCGGAGGTGGTGGATTGTTGTTGTTGTTCTGCATGTGGTTGTTCAGCTGGGTTATGGTCTGAGTCACTGCTTGCATCAGCTGGGCATGTGCCTCCATCATCTGCTGAACATAGGCTGGCACCTCGGGCTCTCGGCGGGGCGGCATGCTGTGGGGTTTGGGAGGTAAGAATTAGAATTAGACTAGAGCTAGAGAGAAATAAAATTTCCTACCCCCGAACAACACAAGCATATAAAAAATCCTCAAATCACGCAAGCAAATATTTTAAACACTAGCAAACTAGTATGGTCATACCGCAATATGGTATGATCAATGCATGGAGATATCGTTGGTCTAGAAAAAAAAGGAAAGTGGTGGTCTACTCTATTTCCAGCTTGGGTGCTTCTAGCTTCTCTTCCATCTACTTGAGGTCTTCAAAGATTGGACGTCTAAAAGATGAAGATTTGTTTTGAAGATGGAATAGGTGAGAATACAAGAAACCAATTTGCAAACATTTCCTTTCAATATAAAATGGATTAGATAGATAAGATGCAATTTCATCCTAAGGTCTTCCTATTTCTAATCCAAACCTAGGGTCACGAACCTATGGGCAACACAGTGCCCTGATACCATCTGTAGTGACCTCACTTTAAAAAGTGCAAGTCCCTGTGCATTAGTGCTAGTCCCTGGATCGAATTGCTAGCACACATAGTTTAAGATGAAATACCAAGTAGCAAAGGTCTTCATTACAATCTAAGATCCAGCGGAAATAAAATAGTTCGATACAACTTGCATAGCTCAAGGCTAGCATAAACATAAATCAGAGTTCAACATCAAGCGGAAAGCAAATAGCATGGAGTCCTCTTCCTTCACGGATGCCACAGGCAGACATGTTGGGCAAAGACTCGTGATCCTAACATCTTCTTCATCAGCTAGGGATACCTGAAACATCAAACGTTGCAGCCCGAAGGAATCAATACATTTGGAATTGTATTGGCAAGGACACTTTTGTGGACTCAAAAGGCATCCTACACCATCCTACACCTACGTGCACATCTGGCAGGTAGAGCTCAGGTTCATTTTGCATAAAGCCAATTTTTCCCTATCATTTATCAAAACATTTTCTTTCAATCTAATTAGCAGTAACATTGGTAAAACCCCAATGTACCAAATTAACAGTAGCATTGATAAAGCCCCAATGTACCTTCCTACCCTTGTTCACCCATTCAAATTTTATTGAAGAAATTGGGATGAGGAGATCTTCGAACAAGGACTTGTCGGCTCGCTCAAGTTGTCCATAACCGGGGACACGGCTAAGTACTTAGATTTTACACTCTCGAGAGGTTGTACACCTTTACCCACATGGCCAGGTCAATCCTTCTACCTCGATGCACATTTTGCTCGGAGGACAGATGTGCGACCGTGGCCGAGACCTTCTGTGTGTAATCACCCGAACCATTCCCTAAGGGCCCCGTTCCACCTACAGTATCACTCTACCACCACCTGGCCCCTAGGATCCGGGTTCATAGTACATACTTTGTCAAGCCAGAGCCATAGTAGCATGTGGTTGTACGTGAAGCTAATGATCAAGGTTTGTTTACAATCTCTTTAAGCCTGGGTGACTTTCCGCAAGTGTGCACTAGCACCAGGGTATTGCCCCCTGATACAGCCACCCTCTCCATAACTCCACCATTCACCCAGGTAATTCATTAAACTTAGTTGTTTTTCCTTAACCTCTATCAAAACATTTTCCATGGCATAGCAGGTAACAACTAAATTTAATGGCGGCTAAAGGAGTCTAGGAGTGGTGTAGCTAAACTACTATGATTTATTAGCAGGCATAAAGCATAAACCCTAGACATGTCTACTATAAAAAAACTACGGTGCAAGAATTAAAACTGAGACTTTTGGTGTGTGTCACTTGCCTTTTTCAGTGGGAGGAGTTGCAATCTTCGCAGTCAAAAAGGTTGCAGCTGTCACAGTCGCAATCTACAAGCATACATACATAGCACCATAAACACAAAGCACAACACAAATGCACAAACATAGACATGAGATGCATATGAGATTCACACAAGAGCACTCCATTTATTGTTCTCTGGTTGTCACTATATGCATGATGCCATGGCAAAATTTTAGTGTTGAATTAATTATTAAAAACATTTCCTATCATTAGAAAAGATCTACAACACTAAACAAATACTACAAGAGAAACGTATAGGTAATATTTTTATTTTCTAATGCTACTGTACAGGGGGTTCGAATCTCTGCTAAAAGCAAAAGGATTACTTAAATATATTTTGTAGAACTATTTATATGGCCAAAATACTCTATTTTGGTTTCTGCAAAAACTGTGTAAAAATATGATGCAAAAGTGCAATATTATGACACTAACGTATTCTACACATTTTTCTGAGTTCAGGGACATCTTGTGTGCTAAATTTCGATAAACGGAACTAAAGATATGATCTTTCAAAGATTGGAGTATGTCCTGTTCTAATATCCGAAATTTAGAATAGATGTGACAAATGGCCGATTCTAATTGGTCAGTACCCCTTCATCTAAATGATGTATTACCAGCCTTAGGATCTAGATCCTGTGGTTGCTAGGAAAACTGAACAAAGAAAAAAAAACAGGGGCAGCTCACATACGGGACGCACACAGCAATGTCGTCTGATGTCGCCGGCCTTGACGTTCCGGTACTCCTTGGCGATGGTGGGGCAGACGATGGAGCTCGGATTGACAAGGGAAACTCGTTTACGAAGTCGCGGACGTCGAGCTGCAGTAGTTCGCCGGAAATCGCTCGCCGGAGACTACCGTCGAAATATAGCTTCGTCGCTGTGGTGCACCAAAAATTGCGAATCAAAATCTGAGAGATGCGGAATGAAGAAAGAAAGAGTTTGGCGAAAACTAGAGGTCAAAAGATGGACTGTGCTCACCGGAATCGACGATTTAGTGTGATGGTACAACGGACTTGCGAGCGAAAATTCGAGCAGCCTGGGGGCTCTCGGGAGGTGCCGTTTGAGGGGAAACGAACAGGAAGATGTGGAGCTTAAGTAGGAAGAAACGGTGCGTCAAATTGTGGCTTAAATCGCCGGAAATCAACTTGGATGTAAACGCCCGAAACTGAAACTGAGTGCGTGCGTTTCTCTCTGGCTGAAACTTGAAGACGAAGCTGATGTGGCGGTGGGGCCCAGATCAGAGGAAAAGGAAAAGAACGTGGACGAGACAACGTTAGAGCATCCCCACTCGTTGGCGCTCCCCACGCCCAAATCTGGACGAAACAACCGCCGGATTGGACGAAATTAAGTCGTGGGGAGTACCGTATTTCCAGTCGTCCACCCGGAGTTCGGCGGATAGAGTTTAAATTCAAACAAATCGTCGTCCCGCGCTACAAGTACGGCCGCTTGATCGGCAAAGGAGCAAAAGGATCGCCCACGATCGGCGATCGAAGGGAAATTACACGGAGACAGGCTCGTCGGCCAGTCCCGGCCGGCACGGCGGTGTCCGACGGACCCGCTCCTCACACGCCGTGGCCGAAGCGGCCGCGGCGGGCGACGAGGAAGCGGCGGCGGTGGACGCCGGCGCCCGCGAGCCGACGAGGTAGATGGTGAGGTAGACGAGGTAGGAGCCGGCGGAGACGACGAAGGACCGGCCGAGTGGCTCGGAGGATGTCGCCGCGGTGGCCCCGGTACCAATTCCTCGTCTCCTCGTCCATCGCTTCCATGTCGCCGCCGCCCATGAGGAACGCCAAGTCCGTGTTCCTCTTCTTCGCCGCCGCCGTCGTCTTCGCCAGGGCGATCCGGACGCCTTGGTTGGCGAGCATCTCCCGCCACCTGCCGTCGAACTTATCGTTCCTCCCGTCGGCGTGTGACCTCAAGTCGGCCCAGCACTTGTCGATCGACGCCCGCATCCCGTCGGCGGGATTGTCCGTCCGTTTGAGCTCTTTCGGCCTTCTTCTCGGCCGAGTTCGTGGCGCCCTTCCGCCGCGCAAGCCGCCGGAGCGTCGGGGTTGTACCGCTCGGTCTTGCTCTTCGAGAGGGTCGTGCGAGTTTCCTTCCACTTCTCGCAATTCTCGAGGCGGGCGTAGACGTTGAAGAACTTGAACTGCAGGCCGGTGTCGTCCGTGTACATGTCCAAAGCTCGGCGCAGCTGGGGAAAAAAGAGCACGGAGATACGGGTCAGCTAACGACGATGTACCTCGGTGATGCGGTGGTCGACGGAGCATACCTTTTGCTCCAAGTCGTGGCCGCTGATCGGCCGTTTGTCGCACTCCTCCTGTATGCCGTGCCATTTGTTGCACGCCGTCTGCATGATCCCCCAATGGGTGGCCATTGCCTTGTCTCCCCGGTACACGTTCATGTTCGTCTTCTTGAAGTAGGGATCGACGAGTTTGCGTTCCTCGTACGCCTCGCCTCACTCGAAGCCGCATGTGTCGAACGACTGATTGGCCCCGATTATGCCGTTCGTGGACACGGTCATCCAAGTTTCGGCGAGGCACTCCTCTTCCTTCGGCGTCCATTTGATACGCGGTTCGGCAGGCGGCGAGTCCTTCTTCCTCTTCTTCTTCCCCTTCGATAGGTTGGCGGCGGCTTGAGTTGGCTTTTCTTCTTCCTCATCTTCTTCTTCGACGGCTTGGCTTCCGTCGGCAACATCCTCCCGATGCTCGTTGCGCGCCGCCACAGCTGCCGTCGCTCTCGTCTCCTCTTGCGTGAAGAACCCCGGGCGCGCAGCGGCGGCGGCCATGAAGAACCCCGGGCTCGCAGCGGCGGCCATGGAGCCGGAGGTGATCATCTCGTGGATCTCCTCTTCGTTCGGCGCCGCCGTCGCACCGAACGGGAGCGGCCCTCGTCGCAGGGCCGGCGAGGTGCCCTCGAACAGGCCGCCGCCGCCGACGTCAAGCTCGGGCGGCGACGGCGTGGACCTGGACGGTTGGACGTAGGCGCCCTCTTGGAACACGGCAGTCGGCGACGACGAGTACAGCGAAGGGGAGAAGGACGACGGGGAACTGGTTGTACCTTGCGTCGGCCATTGGCCGGGGAACATGCCGCCGCCGCTCATGGCCATGCTGATCATCCTCGCTTGTTCGTCCTGGGCCGCCGCCGCCGTCCTCTTGGCGGCGGCTCTTTTCACCCTCTCCGCCCTGCCGCTTGTTTCCACCTCGCGCCGTTTCTCGTCCGCCGCCCACTCGGCGTTCGACATGCCCGGCGGCTTCGTCTTCTTCGCCCGTATCTTCCTCGCCGGCGCCTTCGGCGGCATTGTGGTGGACGAGAAGACGAGGAGGAGAGTGGTGGTGGACGAGAAGACGCCGCCGGGAACTTGAGCTGGAAGACGAGGAGATTGGGGAATTTCGGCGGGAGAGAATGGGGATATGCAAGCAAATTGGAGGGAATGGGGATATGCAAGCAAATTGGAGGGAAAATCGACAGGATTTGGTTTTCCAGTCGCCGACTACGCGGGTCCATACGACGTTTCGCGCCAAAATCTTTTGTCCGGAGTCCCCGAGCGCGCCCCGGGGGGCGGGGATGGCGTGGGCTCGCCGGATGGATGAAGGGTCAAATCCGGACGAAAACGAGGAACCGGGGGCACGACTGGACCGAATTTCGTCGTCCGGATGGAAAAAACGTCGCTCGGGGGCCTCGTCGGGGGACGAGTGGAGATGCTCTTACCATGCTGTGTTGCTGCGTCGCTCGCTCGCGACGTGCACGCAGACGTGCATGCGGTCACGCGCCTGCTTTGGAGATGGCATGGCCAAGCCCCGGCCGCATCTTTGCCTTTTTTTTTTACTCCTTTTCTGTTTCTAAAATTGATTTACTATTTGGAATTGATTTAAAAACCAATTTGTTTCAAAAGTGAGTCAAAACTAGTCAGAAAAATATAAATAAAATATCCGCAGATTCCTTATTCAATGAAGAATATTTGGAACCACTTTTAAAACATTTTGAAAAAAAAATTTGAATTTGGCACATAGGCCTATATGGCTTTATTTGCATTTACTTAGGGTTTTAGGTTTCTTTATAAAATTTAAAATTCTCATTCAAGTTTTCCTAGGAAATGCAACGATGCCATGATGCTTATGAATGCGATGCATGTATTTTAATATTTAAATTTTTGGGATGTTACATGTCTTCATGGGCCTCTAGTTGGGCCATATAGGATAGGGCAATAACAGTTACCCGAAGGGTAATGCCCACGCCAACAGGAAACCGAAAGGTTGAACACGAGTCATATGGATGATATGATCAACATGTAGATGTTCACCATTGAAGCTACATCATCTCACGTGATGATCGGTTTTGGTGTAGTGGTTATGGATCGTGTGCCACTAAACAACTATGAGGGATGTTGTATTAAGTGGGAGTTCATTAGTAATTAGATTAAAACATGAACTAATTATCATGAACATAGTCTGAATAGTATTTTGAATTAAATTTGTAGAATTGGCATCCGTTTTCTACCATGCGCTAGTCTTGTAATTGATATAGAAATATTGTTAACTCTGACAAGAAACTTTACGGAATGGTACCGTATTGTTAAAGAATCAAGAAATGATTAAGTCCTATTTCAAACTTTTAGTAAACCTCACATTACTGATTCAAAGAACAATGCACTACAAGAAAAGTTGCCATGGCCGACGAAGTTGAAGTCGCGCCGTGGTTGCTGGTGCACCATGGCCGACGATTTTGGGTCTCTCCGTGGTGCATGTCAAAACTTTTTTTTTCTCGTTTTTGAGGCCACCACTACAAGAAAAGTTCTGATAGACAACGTCCCAAAATCGTCCGCTAAGGGGTATTTTTCGTCGCCTATGGGCCTAACGTGACGATATGGGTTCTGTTGTCGAAACTGCGTCAGGCAAAGTCCTACCACGTTTTTTTCGGTCCGTCGCGCTTGGGCGCCCTTCCGCCATGGAAAATCGGACCGTTGCATAAGTGTTTCCGGGAGCCTGTTGACTGCTGACGTCATGCAAACTGACACGTGGCAGACGCCTTTAGCCGACGATTAACGGCGTTAGCCGTGGCTAAACCCCGTGGCGGATGGTAGACCCACACGAGGCCCGCCACGTCTTAGCGGGCCGGCCCATTAAGTTTGCGGGCCGGGCCAGCCGACTTAGTTTGACCGGTCAACTATATAGGCTGGGCTGGTCCATTAGTTACGTGGGCCGGGCCTAACCTCTCGAGTTGGTCGGTCAAAACTTTGATGGGCCGGCCCACTAAGCATGTGGGCCGGGCCGAATGCACTCGTTTGACCGGTCAACAGGCAAAAGGGCTGGCCCACAAGACATGTGGGACCCACTTTCCTGTTATCGGGTCGGCCCATTTACAAAGTGGGGTCCACCTTAAAGCAAGTGGGCCGGCCCAATATGTTATTGGGCCGGCCCAATTAGCATGTGGGTCCCACTTTCCTGCTATCGGGTCGGTCCATTTAGTACGTGGGGTCCACAATAGATCTAATGGGCTGGCCCAACAAAAGAGTGGGCCGGGCCAAAAACACAGGTGGGTCCCACTTTCCTGTTAAAGGCCCGGCCCATTTAGTATGTGGGGTCCACCATATAGCAAGTGGGCCAGCCCAAGAAGATAGTGGGTCGGGCCAAAAACGCAGATGGGTCCCACTTTCCTTTTAAAGGGCCGGCCCATTTAGTATGTGGGGTCCACCATATAGCAAGTGGGCTGGCCCAACAAGATAGTGGGCCGGGCCAAAAACACAGGTGGGTCCCACTTTCCTGTTAAAGGGCCGGCCCATTTAGTATGTGGGTCCACCATATAGCAAGTGGGCCGACCCAACAAGATAGTGGGCCGGGCCAAAAAACACAAGTGGGTCCCACTTTCCTGTTAAAGGGCCGGCCCATTTAGTATGTGGGGTCCACCATATAGCAAGTGGGCCGGCCCAACAAGATAGTGGGCCGGGCCAAAAACACAGGTGGGTCCCACTATCCTGTTAAAGGGCTGGCCCATTTAGTGTGTGGGGTCCACCACAAAAGCTTTTGGGCGGGCCCAACAAGTTAGTGGGCCGACCCAATTAGTATGTGGGGTCCACGGTAAATCAGGTGGGCTGGCCCGACGAGTTAGCGGGCCGGCCCAATAAGCTTGTGGGGCCCACTTTTCTGTTACTGGGCCGGCCCAGTAGTGGGTGGGGTCCACCTTAAAGCAAGTGGACTGGCCCAATAAGTAAGTGGGCCAGCCCGTTTAGTTGGTGTTTATATGCCGGCATAACAGGCGCTTTAGGATTTTGCGGGCCGGCACATATGTGATTTCTCTTAATTGGGCCGTTTAAGTGATGAGAATTTGTGATTTAGATACTGAGAATATTTACGCAGCACATGATTTCTGTCGGATAGCCTCACTTACCATAAGCACCAAGAAAAAATGCACGAAAGAACTATAAAAACTAACTAAATATTACATCAGCTGCAAGGCTTTGAAAAAATATTACAGAACCCAGAGAAATTGAATGGTAATTAAACCTAGCAATACAATGAAGTGATCCGGCAATCTTTTAAGTTGTCCATGCAGCACCTATATCTGAAACAAAGACATTACAAGTTAAGACAGCAACAATGGAAAGGCAAAGACACTGCAATATTGTTTGCCAAAGAATTTGGAACTCATCATTTCGTCGTTATAACAAGATCATTGTAATACGCACAATAAGCAAACAAAGAGTGTATGCCGCATATCAACAACCAATATAACAGAGCACGTTAGAATGAAACAACAGACTTACTACTGTCGAGTCCCATGCAAACCAACATGTTCAGGGAGTACAAAATTGGCATGAACAACATAGTAGCGAGGCTATAAACAACGGCCGAGCAAGATGAAGTTATGATGGCTACATCTACGGAGAGGGGAATGTAAACCAAAAATAGAAGTTACGATGGCAAAAGCTAAAGAGGAGGGAATGTGAACCAACATGTGCCAAGTGCAATTACTTCAAATTGACCAGTGAACTAAATAATACTCCCGAACTTATAGTGAAGGGGATGCAAATCAAGATGTTTCGGGATATAAACTTGTAATGAGCAACACATAGAGGATAGTTAATGCTTGGAGCTTAGGATGTACCGGATACGTGAATATAGTGGGATCACTCGTGAACTTGTATAAGAGGGAATGCAAACCAATATGTTCAGCATTCCATATGTGAGCGTCATGCCAAGCCAGAGAAACAAGTCAATAATGCAGCTTTTGAAGAACAAGATGGCACACAAAATTATTATCTAGTAGTATGAAAAGTTTATTTGTACTACATGCTAGATAGCAGAGTGATAGCATGCCAAACTAAGTCCTTACTTTGTTAGCTTACAATGAACTAGATACAAAACAATGGCATCACCTGTAGTACAGGGAATGCAAGCCAACATGTTCATGGAGTAAAAAATTGGCACAAACAACATAGTAGCGAGGCCATAATTTTTGTAACAACGACCGAGCAAGATAAATTTATGATGGCTAGATCTACAGAGCAGGGAATGTAAACCAAATATAGAAGTTACGATGCCAAAAGCTATAGAGCAGGGAATGCGAACCAACATGTGAAATGACTTAAAATTGGCCATGAACTAAATAATAGCAGGATGTTACTATAATAGCTAGGAATAAAACATATAGGAGTTATAATGGCATCACTCATAAACTTGTAGATAAGGGAAACAAATCAATTTGTTTCGGGATATAAAGTTGTAATGAGCAACACATATAGGATAGTTAATGCTACGGCTTAGGATGGACCAGAAACGGAATATAGTGGGATCACCTATGAACTTGTAGAAGAGGGAATGCACACCAGTATGTTCACCATTCTATATGTGAGCGCCATGCCAATTAAGAGAAACAAGTTAATATTGCAGCATTCGAACAATCAGATGGCAGACAAAATTATGATGGAAGTAGCTGCTGTGACGAGTTCAAATAAATTTGTACGGCAGGATGGCAGAGCGATAGCATGCAGGAACTAATAGCAGGCAGTTACTTTGTTAGCTTACGACGAAGTAGATAGAAATAACAATGGCATCACCTATAGTACTGGGAATGCAAACCAACATGTTTAGGGAGAACAATATTGGCATGAACAAAATAGTAGCAGCCTATAATTTTTTTAACAACGACTGAGCAAGATAGAAGTTATGATGGCTACATCTACGAAGCGAGGAATGCATACCAAAATGTTCAATCTCTTAAAGTTAGCAATGAACTAGAAAATAGCAAGGTGTTACGGTCATAGCTAGGAATGAACTAAAAGAGCTTAGACAAACAAGCATCCGAACCCAGAACATGGCGCTAAAACAAGGGACTTACATTAGGAGAAGCACTCTGTGGGAGTCACAGCAGATCTTCCTGGGGTTGATAGATCCGGTGATGAAGTACGCTACATGTGCTACTTGGGGTTGGAGAGACGGCCTTTACAATTCATGGTTACTCATCTCATCTGCAAAAACGTTGCAAAAACGTAACGGCGCGTCATTAGCACAAACAAGTTCCCCCAAGATTAAACAAGAACTTGCAGGCAAGCAATAGAAAAGCGACAGTAGAAGAGTTTAGATCATGCACGGCGCCGGTGAAGCAGATCCGGTTCATGCACAGCGGTGTCGGTGAGCAAGATCCGATGCGGTGGACGATGGATCCGGCAAAGCGGCTCCGGTGGGGTGGACGATACCGCAGCTGAAGCGACTGCGGTAGACTGCTGGATGAGCATATGGTTTCGAGGTTCGGCGGGGATGATCCGGTCCAGTTGATGACGGTGTCGATGAAGCGGCTCCGGCAGGCAGCCGGATGACGAGGATCGCGAGGCCTTGGGTAGGCTAGGGAAGTCCGGCGGGGATGTTCCGGGGCGGTGGTCGTGGAGGTGGGAGAGAGAGGGACTTGGGAAGTTCCGGTGGGTGGTCTGAGGGAAATGAATTTTTTTGGGGAGGGTTTCCGGGCTAGGGAGGTGGTGATCGAAAAAATGACGGGCAGACTCCCCCACCAACCGACTTTGCTGTCATCTCCACAGGGGTAGAATGGGAATTTGGAAGCGTGTGAAATTTTTGTATTTTGTGGGCGGGAAGTTTTGCCGCTATGAGATTTTGAATTTGGCTACCGTCCAACTATAATGATAAAAATTTGTGAGACCGTACTAGTACCTCTGTTCAAGGCTGAGTGCAAAATCAAATCATCATCACCTTGAATATCGGTCACTACCATGATCATGATCTATCTCTGAAATTAGTGTATCCGCTAGATCTTGCAAAGTATAATGATAAAAAGAATTGCGAGACCGTACTAGTACTTCTCTTCTAGGCCGAGTGCAACATCAAATCATCATCACGTTGAAAATTTGTTACCATGATCATGATCTACCTATGAAAATGGGTGCATCCGCTAAAACTTGCAAAGTATAATGATACAAAATTGTGAGACCGTACTAGTACTTATGTTCAAGGTCGAGTACAACATCAAATCATC
>NC_061508.1:251551440-251653449 GCF_022539505.1 Lolium rigidum | reverse complement strand
AGAAACTATTCTTCCTCTCTTGTCTTCTTTAGTTAGAATTGTTATCACCTTCTTGATGGTTTGCGAGTACAATTCAAATGTACTCACGGCTTTGTCCCTGGCTATTTACTTGGCCAGACCTGGAGGACTTCGACAGATGAAGAAGGAGTTGACGACGTCTATGCGAGCTAGGAACGTCTTCCCAGTCAGTTGCCTGTAGGGTTATGGCAGATGACTTGGGCTCTACGCTGATTGAAGTGATTCCGCGACTCTGATGATTAGATTAGGCCCTTCAAGGCTATTATGTAAAGATTGGTCATGTGACCTCATTGTAATTTTCTTATTCCGTTTTGTAATGGATGATGTAATTTGATATCAGTTCGGTTATGTGTTCACGGCGCACTGATCATGGGATCGTGAACTGTATACATAACAGGGTATTTCGGACAGTTAGTCCGGGGTCCCCACAGAGCTGGTATCAGAGCCATCCTGACTGTAGGAAACCTTAGTTAGCATGGACGTTAGTTAGGAAACAAGTACTTGTGAAAAACTAAACCAATTCCTTCTTTAGTCGGAAGCATAGCTTTTACTCCTCTTAATTTCTTCAAAACTACTAAGTTCTTATCTCTCCTCTTTATAAAAATGTTTGAAAATTCTTACTCTGTTGTCTCATCACTTCAAACCTACATATTGGACGATGTCCCCAACTCAGACCGGAGACTCGAACTCAAAGATGGATCAACCGCTCGGGAAGACTCATGGATATCCAACAGCAGCTATTGAAGATTGGATGCCGACTTAGCCGTGCTCATGTAGGGATGATAACATCATATCTTTGGTTGTCACCAAAGTATGTCAAAGATCTAACCTTGTTCCTCCTTGGACTTGCACTTTTTGCAGTCGTCAGGAATCAAGTCCTTAGTTTCTTGACTAGTAATTTTTAGGCCAGCCATGAGAAGATCTCGACTTCGGGAGTACCTCAACAGCCACCCCTTCGAAGACCTCACGTCCTCGGGATGTTGAGCAAGAAGACTACACAGTTTTAGCCTTAGCCTCAACATCGACGACTCAACACCAGGCCACATCACCACCCTCTACTTCGAGAATCCTTGTTGAAGACGATGTCAACAAGATGAAGACGCCAACCTATGTGACCAGCCCCAAACCAATAGGATGGACAGGACAAACTCAATCGCCTTGATTGAGCTACCCCCGCGTATTAGGCATCCTTGGGTACTTAGAGTACCATGTCTGGTCTGATTATTGCTTGTAGTTCCCTAAGTGTGCTGCCTGGAGTGTTTTGATCTGTTTGTGTGTGTATGATTGTCTTGGTCTAAAAAAAAAAACACTCTTAGTGTGATAACCAAGCGTAGGAAGCCTCCCTAGGATGTTTTCACCCTCACCTACCTCGCCGATAAAATGCTACCTGCTAGTTAGTTGGATAGGTTAACAAAAGGCTCTAACTCTAATCACGTTAGCAATTGTTTTTCAACCATCAGAAAAACTAACCCAAACCTCTATCTACGCTGACTATCGTCAAGATCAGCTGGAGCATCTCTACTACGCCAAGAAAGAAGAAGCCATACCTTCAAGAATGACTGCACCTCTGCAAAAATACATACTAATTTGGACTAACCTTGGAGCATAATCGCGCTAACCTCGAGGATATCTTCCTGAAAACTACCCTCTAACACACCGTCTAACAAGTTGAGAAAACAATAGCGTCAAAGAAAAGCTGCATCACATGGTTCATCTGCTCCTCATCAAGTGAAGCTCCTGAAGATACTTCAAGACTCAAGACTTTCGACGTAGTTCTCCCGCTAACTTCTTAGCTAGTACAAGTCAGCACCGACCCTCAAGCTCAAGATTGTCTTCGACGACCTCAGTTGTTGCTTCATATGGATACCAATCAAGCGTTTCTTCGACTTACTAACTCACCGCGCATCCCAAACAGTTTAGTTAACACCTTGAGTGCCCCTTGAAGTTGTGGTCTGCGTGTTTCCCCCGAAGACTCTTCAACTGAATACGGAAGATCGACGACTTCTTCAGAAGCCCCAACAGAACCACAAGACAGAAGCTCTGAGTTTTTCCGAAGGCCCGATGAAAAATCTTAAGGGTGGAAGACTTCGTCTTCCACTAAAAATTGGAGCTAACCCTAAAATTTTCCACCTTTCTAAAACACCATTGGGAACTTGGGATGCACTAACTCCCCTTGAAGTTGTGGATTGCACCTCGCTCCCTGAAGATGCTTCAACTCAAGACGAGAGAAAGATCACTTCTTCGAAAGCACCGACAAGACCGTGGCCGAAGATTAGAGTTTTTAAACCCCCTCTATGAACAATCTAAGGGTGGAAGACTTCGTCTTCCACAAAAATTTAAAGTTAACTCTAAAAAGTTTTCAACCCTGCTAAAGCACCGCTGGAGTGCACTAACTCTCCCAGAATCTTGAACCCCCGCTAGGATCGCTTAGAAGCTACCGATCTAACACCTACATGGAGTAGTCAACCTCTTCATGAAGCTCGCCATCGGCAGGAATCCATCATGTCTCCCAGAAGATGAAGCAACGGCCTTCTCGGAAATGGCACATCTACAGAAGAATGGAGTCTAACTGTAGTAAACTTTACAACCTCCCTAGTTCTACGCTTAGTAATCTCGGGACGAGATTATTTTAAGGGTGGAAGATCTGTCACACCCCAACTTTTGCAACCCTATTTAGTTGTCCTTAGTGCAAAAATTAGGGGGAACAAAAACTTTTCTAAAGGCTAATTAAGATGATTTGTCTTGTTGTACTTGTTGATATTGTCTTGAGTTATCTCATAGAACCATACCTCTAGTGTTAAAGCAACATAACAACTCACTAAATAAAACACATGTGTGGCCCTGGAAAATTCTTTTCTTTTTTTTTACCAATGCATAAACCCTATGCTTGGTGTTTTCCCCATAAGTACCTCAACACACAATTTCTATTCTCCAGAAAAATAGTGGAGCTATGGTCACTCTTGTACTACCTTAACCTCCTCCCTTCAAAAAAACATTTCAGAAAAACATCTCACAAAAATCACCAAAGCTATTTATTTTAACCCATAATTCAAAACCTTAATTCAAAGGATCTTGTCAAAAACCTCTTTTTTTTTTTAAATTTGACTAGGATCACCTTAGATCATAGCATCACAAAATGGTTTCTAAAGTGATTTTTGTTTTAACCCAAATTATTTACCAAATGGCTTATCCTTACTTATGTGACTTTAAAAATCTTGTGAAAACCTTTGTATGTAGTTTTGATTTCATAAAATTATAAAAATGAAATGATCCATACTTTCTATTCCTCTATGGATCATTTTACTCTTCTAAGACCTCTCCTCTTTTTCAAATATTTCAAGAAATCCTATGTGTTTAATCTATATCAAAAACAAGGCCATAGACACCAAAACAAATTAAAGGCTATTTGATCTGTGATCAAATATCCATGGTATGGTCATTACCAATAATACATCTCAAATATCTATCATTCAAGATCATAACTCCTTCTAGACATGATCTTGGTAAATAAACATTGTCCAACAAATGAATATTCTCCAATTACTTTTTCATCCTCCACATCACACACACCTTTCCAATCTACCACCTACACCCAACACTTTGGCAAGGCAAGTTTTTGAGCAAAAACTAACATGGTTATCTTGGCAAAATAATCCCCAACTCCTTCTCTAGTTTTGCAAACCTATCTCAAATCTCTCCAACACATCACCTTAACCTCTACATCACTAGCACCACACCACCTCTTGTTAAACCTACTTGATCACTTGCTCTACTTTGGCAAAAAGTGGGACGGCCATACCATGTATTGCATGCATGCATGTGTGTGTGCCCTACTCCTCCCTCCCTACACTCTCTTTTTCTCCCCTCTCTCTTGCAACCCCTAGAAGGACACCACCCTTCTTCTTCTCTCTCTCTCTCTTTTTCTTCTTCTTCACATGGCCGGTGCACTAGTACCATCACACCACCCTCTCTCCTGCACCCTCCTTACCTTGGCCCGACCTCAAACCATCTTGGGCCCTCTCTGAACTCCCTCCCTCTCTCTCTGGCTCGGCCCAAGGGCAAGAGGCCAGCCCACCCACCAAAACCCTAGCGCCAGAGACGTGCACGCCTGGAAAATCCTTCCCGCGAACGAAGCGACGCACGCCCGCTCGGCCTTCCCGCTCCTCGTCGCCTCGGTTCCCACCCCGCTGACGCCACCCCGCTGACGTCATCGCGACCCCTCCCTGCTGACGCAAGCCCTTGCTCGCTGGTTGGCCGTCGCCACCGCCCCTCCGCTCTCCCGTTGGCCGAAACCGCCGCCCAGCCCCGTCGCCTGCCCTCCCGCGCCTATAAAAACCCAACCCCGTACCCCTCCTCTCCCACACACCTCACTCCACTACCCCTCCACCCCCACAGAACCCCCTGAGGGCGCCCAGGGCGCTGCTCAGGGCTGCTACTCGTCGGAGCCACGCCACCGCCCGTGGTCACCATACGGTGACGAGGAGGTTGCCGGGCTCGTCTCCGTCGTCGCCCACGCCTCCCCTCCGTTCCATCCTACCCCTAACCTCCCTGACGTCCTCACTCTGCTCCCCTTCCCCGCCAGGCACGCCAGAGAGCGCCGTCGCGGAGCCCTGCCCGAAGAACGCCACGCCGCCCACGTCGGGAGGAGCTCCTGTGGACGCGAGGAACGCGGCCGAGCGCACCCTGGACACGCCCACCTTGCCGCCACCCCGCCCAGCCGTCGCCGACGACCACCGCTCGCCGCCGGTGAGTCCCCGCGCCGCCCCTTCCCTTTTCCCGTCCGCCATCGGGCGTGCATGGCCGCAGGAGGGAGACGCCTCTCGAGCGAGCGCATGCATGGCCACGTCGGCCCATGCATGGCCTGGCCCGCCTGGGGCCCTCCCATTCTTTTCTTTTTTTGGTTTTTTTTCTTTCCTCCACCATCCACCTGGATAACCGCCTGGGCTGGCCCAATCTCCACCTCCGGCGCGGCCCAGAGAACTCCCGCCCGTTTTAAATGTTTGAAATTTTGAAATTTGCTGTAGAAACCAGTGGCACTGTTTTGAGAATATCTAGAGTTTTACTAACCCAAATCGAGTGAAACCAAGTGCATCAGTTCAGAAATTTCAATACCTTTCAAATGCCACTAGTCCCGTATTTTTATGATTTTTGTACGATTTTTAATGTATTAAACATGATCACTGGTTATTGTTTAGTATTTCTAATTTCTAAATTTGAAACATTTACCTTTTTGAGTGAATCCAATTTTGTTAGCCTCGTTTTAGTATTGACCATCTAGAATAATTAGTGTTAGACCCTTTTCATAATTTTTGCTTACTATTTGTGCTAAGTGTGTGTCACATGAAATGTTGTACCAAAACTTTTGCTTATTTAAAATCCTTGACTACCTCTTCTTCTTTTTTTTAAAAAAAATGGCCAACCTATATTTCATTCTTTCAAAACAAAACCCTCTGAGACTTAAACCAAGTTTAATTTGTTTTTCTTAAGATTTCAAATGTTGGGGTATATGGTTTACTTTCTATTTTTAGTGTAGTGTTTTAAAATAAAAGAGAGAAATGTTTTCTACCTCTTCAAAAATGTTTGAAAATAAAAGATGAATGTTTTTGAGGCCAAAGCATTGCGCTAGTCTTATTGATAGTGTTATCTATTAGGGGATGTTTAATTCATACCTTTGTGATAACCATGGAGGAAATTGCTCTTTTGTAAAGCTCTCATGCCTTTATTTAGGAGGGATAAATTGGGTGTTCTTAAAATCAAATTTAAAGTTGAATTGTGATCCTTAGTATGTTAGCTCTTAAGTAGAGTGGTTAGATATTGTTGGTTGACTGTTGATTGTTGAATGTCGTTTTGTTGGTGCAATGTGTTTGATTGTGTTTCTTTTATATTTTCCGACGATAGATGCGAACAATTCCGGAGAAGAAGAAGTGGTTCGGACAAGGATTTTATTTATATTGACGGGATTCTTATATTGATGAAGTTGAAGAAGTCCAGGGACAAATAAGCCAAGGCAAGCCATCTCTTGATCTCTGAGTATTGAATCACATGTTGTGGTTACTTTGTTATTATTATTGTCTCTCGATCTATCTTATGTGATTTCTACTTTTGTTGTTGGAGCATGCTTACCGTGAGCATGTTTACTCTCTTTGGCACCTCGCCGACAAACCCCTTTTTGTAAATGGTGGTTGTCAACACCATGATCTTGGTGTACCCTCTAAATGTGATGGGTATGCCCACTTATCTTGTGTGTGTCGACCTCTTGACACCCTTCTTGAACCCCTTGTTGATGTTACTGCATACTTACTCTCGAGTATGTTGAACCCCTTGTTGATCTTATGCATGCACACCACTGAGCATGTATGCCCCCTTGACCATCTATATTATCATCTTCTTAGCGGTATGATGATTAACATCATGACCCTTGTTGAATCATCCTACTTATGTTGTCCCTATGCATGCTTATTCTAAGTATGTATGCTCTCCTTGACACCTCAATTATCATCTCCTTAGTGGTATGATGGCTAGCATCGTGCCATCAATGTATCTTAGCTCTTACATAAAACTTTAGGTTGGGAACCCCTCAAGGTTTACCTTGTTGTAAATGTTTATGAAAACCTTGGGTGAGATAACCTTACCCAAGTGTATGGTTTATGAAGGAAAAAAAGATCTTGTCAAAGATGTTTGAGAAAAGGAATGTGTGTGTGACTTGGGTTTTGAGAAAAACGACACATGGTTCTTTGTATTCGCCCAGAACAATTACACAGCGCAACCATAGCTACTCCAACGTGGGCACGGGGCTTAACTTGACGTTTGTTCTTCTTAGCATGAGGCACCGCACAACTATACAAGGGTACGGTTACCCCGAGTCCGGGTTGTCGAGGTTGGGACAATAGTATAACGGGAGGCCTTCGGGGCTGACCCGTCCGGAAGACACTATGGGTCTCCTGGCTTGGCGGTGGAGCCACGCTCTAGAGGAGGTGAGCTGCCACGGTGCCGGGGAGGTACATACTCCATAGGGTAGGACCTCGTGTTAAGTCGAATGGGCGAAAGGTTATGTCCGGGTATCCGTCGTGGCATATGTCGTTATGCGGGGATGATGCCCACACGATAGGTATCCGGATAGTTGTGGTGAAAGTGTGCAAACTCTGCGAGTCAAAACTATTCGAATAGCCGCGTCCGCGGTCATGGACGGTTGGGATGGCCGTTACGGAAGTGCGTGTCGAGTTTTGGTTTTGAAAATGATTTCCAAAGGAAATGTGTGTTGGAAGTACCGGAAGGGTACGGGAAAGATGGTGTGCCGACCATGTGGAGATGGTCGAGGAAAATGAAACAAAAGAGGGTGACCCTTCCTAGTGTTTCATGTAGAGGAACTCTGCTTTAACAAAGATATAGAGATGTCATAGGACTTTCTTATTGTCCCCTTCAAGCTGTGATGTGGGATGCTATATCCACAAGAGAAACGATTCTCTTTCACATGCTATATCCACAAGAGAAACTGATTCTCTTTCACATGCTATATCCACAAGAGAAACTGATTCTCTTTCACATGCTATATCCACCGGAGAAACTATTCTTCCTCTCTTGTCTTCTTTAGTTAGAATTGTTATCACCTTCTTGATGGTTTGCGAGTACAATTCAAATGTACTCACGGCTTTGTCCCTGGCTATTTACTTGGCCGGACACTGGAGGACTTCGACGGATGAAGAAGGAGTTGACGACGTCTATGCGAGCTAGGAACGTCTTCCCGGTCGGTTGCTGTAGGGTTATGGCGGATGACTTGGGCTCTACGCTGATTGAAGTGATTCCGCGACTCTGATGATTAGATTAGGCCCTTCAAGGCTATTATGTAAAGATTGGTCATGTGACCTCATTGTAATTTTCTTATTCCGTTTTGTAATGGATGATGTAATTTGATATCAGTTCGGTTATGTGTTCACGGCGCACTGATCATGGGATCGTGAACTGTATACATAACAGGGTATTTCGGACAGTTAGTCCGGGGTCCCCACAGAGCTTTATTGGTCCTCAAAAGGACAATGTTGATTGGACTATTTGGGTTCCCAAACCCCTTGTTACTAACATGCTAGGACCCATTGAAAAATGGGTACCTAAATCCAAGACTTGATTCGTTGTAGGACTATGCTTCCGGTGGCGCTAAGTGGGTGGTTGATAGTGGAGCCACAAGTCATATGACCGGAAGCAAGAATATTGTTATCGACCTCGAGCCTTCTCACTCTACTGTATCATATGGCGACAACACGTGCTCTAAGGTATTGGGTCTAGGCAAGGTGGTGGTAACACCCGACATCTCACTTGTGAATGTCCTCCTTGTCGAGACCCTTGGTTACAATTTACTCTCCGTTCATCAAATTGCTCGCATGGGTGTGGGGACCCCGGACTAGCTGTCCGAAATTCCCTGTTATGTATACCGTTCACGATCCCATGATCAGTGCGCCGTGAACACATAACCGAACTGATATCAAATTACACCATCCATTACAAAGCGGAATAAGAAAATTACAACATGTTCACATGACCAATACTTACATAATAGCCTGGAAGGGCTTAACTAAACATCAGAGTAGCATCATCACTTCAGCAGCGCAGTACCCAAGTCATCTGCCATAACCCTACGAGCAAGCGGCGGGAAGACGTTCCTAGCTCGCATAGACGTCACCAACTTCCTCTTCGTGTGTCGAGTTCCTTCAATTCTGGGCAAGTAAATAGCCAGGGACAAAGTCGTGAGTACATTTGGAATTGTACTCGCAAACCATCAAGAAAGATGCTAACAGAGCTAACTAAAAGAGACAAGAGAGGAAGAGTAGTTTCTCTCGTGGATATAGCATGTGAAAGAGAAATAGTTTCTCTTGTGGATATAGCATGTGAAAGAGAAATAGTTTCTCTTGTGGATATAGCATGTGAAAGAGAAATAGTTTCTCTTGTGGATATAGCATCCCGACATCGCAATTGATGGAGACACTAAAGTGGTACTATGACATCTCTATATCTTTATTGAAGAAGATAATTCAAAAGATAGTTAAGACATATCTATATCCTTGAAGAAGAGGTAGTGTTCCGGCATCTCACTTGATGCGGACACTAAGGAAGTCCTATGACATCTCTATATCTTTGCTAAAGAAGAGTTAGCATACCTCCATCTCATTTGATGGGAATGCTAGAGAAGTCCTATGACATCTCTATATCTTGGTTAAAGAAGAGTTCTCCTACATGAAACATTAGGAAAAAGTTCCCCACTTGGTCTTATTTTTCCACGACCATCTCCATATGGTCGACACACGCCCTTTTTCCGTACCCTTCCGGTACATCCAACACAACATTTCCTTTGCAAAACATTTGTCAAAACAAAAGTCAAGCCCAGGTTAAGGTAGACCTTTACAACCCGTCCATGACCGCGGACGCGGCTATTCGAATAGATTTGACTCTGCAAGTTTGCACACTTTCCCCACAACTATCCGGATACCTATCGTGTGGGCATCATCCCCGCATAACAACGTATGCCACGACGGATACCCGAACATAACCTTTCGCTTATCTCCACTGACATGAGTCCTTCCCTGCGGGCTTACCCCTTCCCGGCACCCCGGCAGCATACCTCCTTTTGAGCGTATCTCCGACGCCATGACAGAAGATCCTCAGTGTTCGTCCGACTATCAGTTAAGACAGTGTATTGCCTCCTCCAGAGCGCAACCCGGTGTCAGAGGTCATCGTGACCCTCCTAGAGAGTTGTGAAGGTGTCTCATGCCCGCTTCAACAAACTAGAGCTAAGCCCCGTGCCCATGTTGGGGTAGCATGGTTGCGCGATAAAAGTTGGGCTGGTGTACACTTATACGCAGTGCTCATTTTTTAAAAAACACATTTCACCCACACTTACTTTACTTGTCCACAACCAACCATATTTCCTCCGAACAACCTTGTTCAAACATTTGCCTTTCCAAAACATACACTTGAGTAGAATTAACTTACCCAGGGTTTTCACAAACATTTATAACAAGGTAAGCCTTGAGGGGTTCCCAACCTATAGTTTCATGAGTGGAACTACTATTGCACTATGGCCGAGATGAGAGTCATCGTGCCATAGATGGTGTAAAAAGAGTAATGGGTGGATCATACTCGCTTAAGGAAAGCATGTATGATGAGAACACAAAGATGAATATAATCTCAGATTTGTGGTACGAACTAAACAATTTGGATAGTGGAGAATCACTACCCAACCAACTCTCCAATAGGGTACACGGCATACTCCTCTCAAGTTGAGAATTACACCAAGATCATGACATTGACACCTCTAAATTACAAAAGTGGTGAGTGTGGTGTAAGTTCCTATCTTGAGAGGGAAGATGCTCAAGTTGAGCATACAAGATGACCAAGTGGAATAGCAACGCGATGATACCATGCATCCCAAAATCACAATGACAATAGTGGAGTATCACCACTAGGGAGTACCCCACTTGCAATCACACATAGATGACATAAATAGAGAGAATAACACACATAGAATCAAGGTGCTTTGAACATCAACAAATGACATCCAACTAGACACCGAATGAGAGATCAAAAGATGGATTTCCTTGGCTTATTTGTCCTTGGACTTCTTCAACTCCATCAATATAAGAATCCCAACAACATAAATAAAATCCTCGTCCGATTCCACTTCTTCTTTTTCTCCAGAATAGTTCGCATCTATCGCCGGAAAATATAAAAGGAACACAATCAATCACATTGTACCAACAAAACAAACATGCAACAATCATAAGTTAACCAATCAAATAAGGGCCACTATACAAAGGACTTATAGATACCACAAAACAACTTTAAGAGTTTTAATTTAGAAAACCCCATTTATTTACCTAGTAGAGATATGAGTGCATCACAACTTAGCAATTGCCTCTCTCGGTTATCACAAAGGTATAAACCAATTATCCCCTGGTGGATAACATCATGAAGAGGAAAAGAGCATTAGTTTGGCATCACAAACATTCACAACATAATTTCAAACATTTTTGGAAAAGTAGAAATCAGTTTTCCTAATTTAATTTGCTCACTTAACACTATACAATAATAGGAAGCAAGCAAGATACCACACCATTTGAAAACTCAAGCTAAACAAAAGAGCTAGTGTTAAGTTGCAGAGGTTTTGTTTTGCAAGCATAAAACAAAGGTTGCCCATCTCTACTAAAAAGAGTTGGTCAAGGGTTTTAGATAAACCGAAAAGTTTTGCTTCAACAATGCATGTCACAGATATACATTACTAACAGCAACAAATATGTATGAACAGAGACTAATAATATTTTTCCTAGAAAGCCAGTACTAATACAAGACTAACCCAATTGGAATCACCCAAAAAGGTTAATCCTACTATTTTACGAATTTCTTTGAATCTGACTGTACAGAAAAAAAGATCTGTAAGCCATAAATCGTAGACAAATCCTAAAAATATGAGGCCACTGGCATTTGAAAGATATTTAAACAGAGAAGCAAACACAATTGGATTTGGGTTCAAATTGTTTCTGAAACTCTCACAAATAGATTGACAAGTTTACTGCATGTCTGTACCATTTGCTTTCTTTCTGGATTTAAACAACAGATAAATGTTTGAAACTTGTTTGAGATGATTAAGAAAACATTCAGTAGTCCTACAGAATTGGAATCACTCAATTTGGTTCAAGGACAGATTTTTGGTGATTTAAAAGCTAACAGCCATGTCTGCAGAACACCCAGAACAAGTTTAATTCACCAAAAACCGTACATAAAAATTAAAAATATGAGGTCAGCTGCATATGAAAGATATTGAAAAGCTGGTTCTTACCCAATTTGTTTCATTCAAAAATTCGTTTCCAAGCTCCTGGCTTAATTCGACAAAGTCAGATCTGACCAGATCTTGATCTGTGAACCATTTCAATTTCAGAAGGTCATTTAAAGTGAAACCAACGCCAAAATGAAGGTACTGAAGAGGGCTTTCACCCACAGTTGATTTGCTCAAAAAGGTTTTTGTAAAACGGGATAAATCTAACAAACAGTGATTCTGCATGTTTGCAGAACTTTATTTACCAAGGCAAATCCCTAACGAATTTTAGGATGAGACCAACGCCAAGTTGTAGATCTTTTCAATATCTATCTGTGGAACTTTGAATCACTCGATTTGGATCTGCACACGAGTTTTGACGGATTCTACAAGTTCGTACCAGAATCTGAAACAGCAAGATAACAGAAATTACTGCAAGGTTTTGGACGAACTTTGTTCAAGAACTTCAGATCTGAGGATAGCTCAACCTTCTCCATGCTTGGACCAACATGCACCTGCATCAAGATCCAATCTAGTGAGAGGAGAAAGGAGAAAGAGAGCTGGATTCATCAAAGATTATGGGAGAAGAGAGTGAGAGGGAAGCTCTCATGGTGAGGGGAAGCTTGAGGGAGGAGGGAAGCTGCTTCTTGGATGGTTTCCATGGCCATGGCCGGCCATGGGAGCAAGGGGCAGCAGCATTTCGTGGTAAAGAGGTAGGAGAAGGATAGGAGAGAGTGGAGAAAGGAGTGGGAAGCCAAAAATGAGAAGCAAAGGAGAGGAGGTGGCCGGCCAAGCTCTATTTATAGAGGATTGGTGGGTTGGCTGCCTCCTCATTGATTGTGTTGGTTGGGAGGCTGCCCATTTAGTGATTGGGTTAGGTGGGAGGCAAGACTTGTAAGAGAAGGAAGTGAGTAGGGAGGGCTGGCCGAAAATCTTGCCATGGCCGGCTCCTTCTTGACAATCACAAGTGGACAAGCAAAGTGCAATGCCACTTCATGAATGTCGACCAAGGTTGAGTGTTGGGAGGGTTAGCTAAAAATGGTTTGATTATGTATTAAAATTTTGGGAGAGAGGTGATAATAAACATTGGTGCCTATGTTGAAGAATAAAGTACTTTGATCAAATTGTCCATTTGACCAAGAGATGATGGTGGTGATGGAAAAGAATAGAGGAGTGAGATAGGTATGATGAAATATAAGTTGCTCTTCAACTAAGAGGTCAATTGGGAGTGATTTGGGAGTATCAAATGATCATTCATTTGATCAAGAATTGGAGGATGAAGGAACATTATGGGGTAGATCAGAGATGTACACAAGATGTGCAAGAGTTGTCATTTGAAATAGAACTTATTTAAAAAGTATTTGAAACACCTCAATTGTCTAGGGACAATTGGGAATGAACTCAAGTGGAATGGAATTTGAAAATGTTGAGAGGAACTAGTTGGAACATAGGAGTTCAAAATATTCTACTTACTTTCTCAAGTAAAGTAGGGTTTTTCTCAAATGTAAAAAAAATAAGCAAGAGGGAAACAAGAAATGGTATAAATACCATAAACAAGCCTTTTGTTAAAAAGAAAGCAAGATAGAAAATAATGTTTTAGAAATCAGTACTTGGTAGAAATGGGAGGAAAAACAAAACCCAATGCAGTTCCTTGTTTTCTTTGAAGAAATATCTTGAAAAGATTTTAATAACACTAGAAGTAGTTTTGTGTTCAAAACTAGAGAAGGAGAAACAATAGGGTTTTTGAGAAAGAAAACTTAATTTAGGGAGAAGTGTTCTCAAGGGTAGATGGTGGCTACAAAATGTACCCATCATCCCCACTCTTGGTTTTGTGAAGATTAAACTTGAATAAAAACAAGAGGCAAAAGAGGAAGAAGTGATCTGGTGCTTGAACATTGGATAGAATACCAGATCAAATTGAATATATGAGTTGCAAGGATTGACTGAGACATGCAGAACGTGGAGGTTGAAGAGGGTGTTGCATAGATGGAGTCCATGCATTGAGATTACCAAAACAGTGGTGGTTGCTTAGATATCAACTGCCAAAGTCTGGACATTTTAAGCCTGTCAACACAGATGGTCGACATGGCCTCAAAACCAACAAGGATGAGTGGGTACAAGAGAGGGATGTAGCTAGGGGTAGATGATCCCAAGTTTGAATTAAGGATGATTGAGCTATCTTGTACCACAAAGAGAAAAATCAAGATGGCACACTCAGGTTGTCATCAGGAGAAGAGTTGGATGTAGTAAAAAGGAAAACAATTTTTCCTAAGACAAACATATGTTTTATTCGGTGAGTTGATTGTCTTCTCACTAGAGGTGCTGTGATTTGGGGTAGCTCAAGACAAAACTCAACAAACAAAACAAGACAATTCATCTACCAATAGATCAAAGCAATTCATATAACAAACAGATCAAGGCAATTCATCTTAATTAGTCTATAGAAAAAGTTTTTGTTCCCCCTAATTTTTGCATTAAGGACAATTAATCAAGGTTGCCAAAGTTGGGGTGTTACAGATTCTTCCACCCTTAAAATAATCTCGTCCCGAGATTACTGAGCGCGGAACTAGAGAGGTTGTAAAGCCTAATGAAAGTTAGACTCCCTTCATCTGTCGGTGTGCAGTTGTTGAGAGGGTCGCTACTTCAGCTTCTGAGAGACCTGATAGATTTCTTCCGAGGGCAAGCTTCGCGAAGGGTTGACTACCCCATGCAGGTGTTGGATTTGTAGCTTCTCCACGATCCTAGCGGAGGTTCAAGGCTGTGGGAGGGTTAGTGCACCCAATGGTGCTTGATGAGGATTGAAAACTTTTTAGAGTTAGCTTAAATTTTGTGGAAGATGAAGTCTTTCACCCTTAAAATTGTTCATCGGGGAGGGGCGTTAAAAACTGTAAGTTTCGGCCACGGGTCTTGTCGGGCGCTCCTTGGAGAAGTCATTGATCTCCTGTCTTGAGTTGAAATCATCTTCAGAGGGCGTTGTGTAGTCCACGGCTTCAAGAGGGGTTAGTGCATCCTACGTTTCCAACGGTGTGTTAGAAAGGTTTAAAATTTGAGGGTTAGCTCCAACTTTTAGTGGAAGACGCCCTTAATATTTTTCATCGGGCTTTCGAAAAAAAAACTCCTAGCTTATGCCTTGTGGTTCTGTCTGGGCCTTCTGAAGGAGTCATAAATCTTCCGTATTCAGTTGAAGAATCTTCAGGGGCGACGTGCAGACCACAACTTCAAGAGGCACTCTCGGTGTTAACTGAACCATATGGGACGCGCGGTGAGTTAGTAAGTTGATGAAACGCCTGGTTGGTAACCATATGAAGCAGCAGCAGAGGTCGTCGAAGACAATCATCAGCTGGCGGGTCGGTGCTGACTTATACCAGTTGTTGAGCGGGTAAGTCGCACCTAGTCTTGAGTTCTTGAGGTATCTTCCGGAGTCTTCACTTGATGAGGACCAGATGAACCATGTGATGTAGCTTGTCTTTGACGCTAATGTTCTCTCATATAGTTAGACGGTGTGTTAGGGGGGGTGGTTTTCAAAAATATATCCTCGAGGTTAGCGCGATTATATACCAAGGTTAGACCAAGTTAGTAAGTCTTCTGGTAGAGGTGCAATCACTCTTGAAGGTAGGGGCTTCTGCTTTCTTGATGAAGTGGAGATGCTTCAGCGGATCTTGAAGGTATTGGCTTTAGCTTTGTTGGCATAGTAGAGATGCTTCAGATGACCTTGAAAGTAGTCGGCGTAGATGGGGTCTGAGTTAGTTTCCCTGACGGTTGAAAAATAACTGCTAACGGGTTTAGAGTTAGAGTCTTTCGTTAATCCACCCAACTAACTAGCAGTTAGCAATACATCGGCGAGGCAAACTTTAATCCTATCATTGCATGTGACACGCATACAACCATAACCAGAGACAAAATACCACTAACAGAGGCTACTGGTATTTTTCCTAGATGCACAGTAACAAAACAAGACCAACACAATTGGAATCACTCAAAAATATTTATTTTTCAATTTTTGAGACTCAAAATACTAACCAGAAACAGTGATCAAGTTTTATTTATTAAAAATCGCACAAAAATCCTAAAAATACAAGGTCAGTGGCATCTGAGAGATAATTTCATACTGGTTCTAGTGCAATTGAAATCAAATCAATCAGAGCTACCAAACTATTTTTATTAGCAAAACAGTACACTGGCAGATTTCCATTTTTAATTTCTGTTTTACAAATTTCAAACAATTAAAAAGGGCGGGAACGTCTAAATAGCAAGACATACATGCACATAGCAAACAGATATAAACACTCAAGGCAGCACACTAGGGAACTACAAGCAATCATCAAACCCGACATGGTACTCTAAGTGTCAACACCCGGATTTTTAAGTCCGAATGCCTATTATGTCATACATCGCAATCCCAGGAATATTGTTGTTGCGAGGCATAATAGTTAAGTATCACAGTCATCATTCATTACAAACCATAAGTCTTACAAATTGGAATCACATGATCCATATTACACGAATAGTTGATCTATTAATCAACGAACAAACACAAGTTCCTAGTTCAACATAGCGGAAGCGTAAGATACAAGGACTCTCTAGTCCACAGGCCAACGCTTGACGTCGGAAGGCGCTTAGTTGTCGTAGGCGTCCTGCTGGTCCTCTCCTTGGTCATCTTCATACTCTGGCCATTTGAATAGCCAGGGACAAAGCCGTGAGTACGTTGAGTACTCGCAAACTAATACTAATGTAAGTGCTAGACATTCTAGTAGGGTTTGCTAAGCTCTAGTTCATTTGCATAAAGCTAGTTTTAGTTCACAAAGTTTTGAGAAAAGCTTACTCAAGTGCTAACTAACTCAAGGGGGAACATTAGTGTCATTCCCACCATTCAAGTGGTGATTTCAATTCAATCCACCACAAGTCATTTCACCATCACCTTTCAACATCATTTTCAAAGATATGACATCGGAAACTGTATGGCCTTTCCAACCGTCCGTAACCGTGGACGCGGCTATTTGAATAGGTTTACACTCTGCAGAGGTTGCACACTTGTGCCACAACGTTTGATTTCATCCGTCGGGATTTCCCCGAATAATCGTAACACAGTACGCGGATCATCAACCATAACCTTTCACTTACAAATCTTAGTATGAGCACCTCTCCCCATGAGCTTGGTCTCCCAGTGAAGACGGACGGTCGGCTCAGGAGCTGCACGAGGCTTGGGCCGGACATTCACCTCATTTCGCATCATATCGTATCATTTCTTTTGTGGTAGAGGCAGCTTTCGGCATAACCCCGATGACGCTTGTTTAGAGGGAACCCATACTAAGACGCATAAACTTCCAGTTAAGCCCTACCCATAATCAGGTATTGTGGGGGTACTTAATAATTGGAAAGGTATCGCATTCAAACCAACATCATGTTTTATCAAAAATCACTATCTTCTCTTGGTCATATTCACCTTCAAAAATCATTCAATGGAATGCATCTCCATTCCAAGGTTTCAAAATCCTTTCAAAAACACAAGGTTCCCATCTAGAGTAGTCAAGTTTAGTTCATTAGCACTAGCTCTAATTCATGAGGGGTGCTACCTTGCTTTGCTTGGAAGAGACTAACTCACTACTCTAATAACCAACTTGTATTTTGACCAAAGTTAACTATAAAAGTAACTCTTTTAGAAAACAAGTAAAAACTGGTAAAGTAAAAACTTGGGATGGGTTCTCATAAGAAAAGATAAGAAACATGGCGCCTTGCCCCAAAGGGGCTTTGCACTTTGCAAGAATATTAGCTTGCCTTGGTAGTTCTCAAACTGTTCCTCCTCCTCCTCCTGGTAGCAACCTTCTTCTTCGGCGTACTCTCCGGTGCTACCGTCTAAATTTGAATACGAGTATAATTACTCACTAATTCAATGGCTATTCCATGCATCACAAATAAACACACAAACTACTCTATGCACACCAAATAAATAAACTAGGGTGCATGGGTTGTGGGGTTTAAATAGAATTTGCATCCCATATGTAAATGATAGTTTCCATAGGGTTCTTGAGAAATAATTTCCTCTCATTGAAATCTTCTTAAGATTTAATTTCTCCAACAATCATGGATGAACTCATATTGACCTAAGTCCAATGTTCATCATCATCATTTGGGGAAAATGATTTAAATGAGGTAGACCACCTCATACCATTTAAATAGCACTACCTTTGATTTAAATCTCAAGTAATTCATATAAGAGAGTTTGGAACCAGGGGTCCAAACATCCCATGACTTCATGTGAGACCAGTTTAAATGAAGTGTAAGACTTCACACAATTTAACTTTATAGTTTTGGATAATATCAACTAGTTAAACTAGTCAAAATATCCATTCATTAAACCATGGCATGATCATACAAAGTGACCACCCCATTTTATTGCATAAACAATTAGTGTAAGTCAAATGTGAGCTATTAGAGTTGGAATTAACTTAACATCTATTTTGGTTGATTTTTAAGAATTATTTGAATAGGGAAAAGTCCCTGCCTTGTTATTTTTGTCAAATTAATTCTACAAAGAAATTGACCATGAGGCCAGTGGCATGTGGTAGAGAATTTCAGTGGCTTTCCAACAACATAAAATTCACTAAATTTGGTTTAGCCAATTTGAAATGGTTGAATTTCAAAGTTTGGGCAGTATTGAAAAAGTTTGGAAATGTTTAAATCAAAATTTGAATTAAACAGGCCGGCGGGAAACTAAACGGGCCGAAACGGTTTAAAAACAGCCCAAGCCAGCCCACCACGCATCTGTGCCCGCGTGGGCTGCCTGACAGGGGGTCCCGCATGTCAGCGGCTTATAACGCCCGAAGCGGTATGTTTCAAAGTGAGCCGTAGGATTAGAAGGGGATCGGACGGCGCTGGTGCGTCGTCTTCTCCGGCGAGAGGCAGAGGGTCTGGCGGCGAGGGTAGGGGGTCGGAGAGCTTACGGCGGCTCCAGCTAGGGTTGGCAGTGTGCGCGGTGAAGGTGTAGACGACGGCGAAGCTCCAGGTACTGGCGGCGTCTCCTGGATCGGCTTCAATCGACGGCGAGCTTCCGCGGCGTCCGGCGGCAGTGAGGTGGCGATTGGGTGGCTACGGCGGTGAATGTCGATGGTGAAGTGGCTCAGGCGGTCGAGTGAGAAGAGGGGAGTGTGCTGGTGTGCTCAATTCGACGAACGGAGCTCTCCTTTTATAGGCGAGCGAGTGACCGTGAGGGCTGCGGAGAGATCGACCTGCTCGCGGCGATTCCGGCGAACGGTTGGGCTAGGCGAGGGTGCTGCCGGGTTCTCCTCATCCAGGCGAAGCTAGAGGTGGTGCTGGCTTGGTCGGGGAGCTTCTGGTTTGGTCGCATTGCTTCCACGACGGCCGCGGCGCGTACGGGATGTGGTCGTCGTCTCCGGCGCCGGTGGTCACGGGTTGGGGCTGGGCGCGTGTCTGGTGCGGCTGAGGTGTCACGGCGGTGTGCTTGGCGAAGACAGGGGGTCCAGGGCGTGAGCGGAGAGGCTGCGCGGCGCGTGGCCAGTGCGCGTCCATGGCGCGCATGGTCGCGACGCGAGCGGCATCCAGGGCCGGTTTGGGCGCGCGTCGTCCGGGCGTTGTCGTCGTCCTCGTCGACCAGGGCGGTGCTAGGCGGCGCTAGGGTGGCGTGGTGGTGAGCTTGGACACCAGGGCCAGTGGGGGAGGTGAAGGAGAGGAGAGGTGGCTCGGCATGGCCGGCATGTGGCCGGCATGGCCATGCCATGCTTGCAATGCCTCTCCTCCTAGGGTTTTTAGGTTGGTGTTAGTGAGAGAGGGAACCAGGGGACCATTTGGTGCAGGTTAGGGTAGGTTTGTTTGAGTAGATCACTATTTGCTATAGTGTGTGAATAGTGTTCAATTTTGGAAAATACAAAATTATCCAAATTGGAAAGAGTTCAAATGGTGAATGTTTTTGAAAAGTGAGTGTTGGTATTAGTTGTAAGTGACCAGAGGTGAATTGAGGTGGTGGTGGAAAAATTAGAATTCAAAATTTGGCCAAAATGGCTAAGTGGAGAATGTTGAACTTAGTTATAAAGTTGCAGACTTTGGATGAGCATAGCTAATGATCCAAGATGAATTTGGCAGGGTGATCTTCATCAAAGTTGTTCACCTTGATGTTGACTTTGAAATGGTGCAAAGAGTTAGCAAGAATTGGTTTGAGAAAATTGAATTGCAGGGGCTCAAAGTGGTGATCAGACTAAAATTGGCAGAATTGACCATCATCACATGTGAGTGGGAAATGTGTTTGAAATTCATTTGAATTGTGAACCCTTGATTCCAAAAGTTGTAATAAGTGTTTGATAACATTATTCAACTAATGGTGAAGACCAAATAGGTCTAGGGTCAAAATTTATAAAAATGCCATAGGGCATATGTGAGGGTTTTTAGGGTTTTTCAATTATTGGAATTTCTTCCTCTTTGATGTATTTGGTTGGTGATCTTCATATGATCACTCTAGGGTTTTAGAGCATATCAAAAACAAGTAATAACAATCATCATGGCATATCACTCAAATGCACAAGTCCTATGCATGGTACTATATGCAAAAGAAAAGTTTTTGTTGGTTTGAAAATTTGTTTTCTGGAATCCTCTAACTTTCTTTTCATTGAAATTTGGGGTGTTACAAACCCTTCCCCCTTACAAAAGATCTCGTCCCGAGATCGAAAAGAAAGTTAGGTACTAAAGAGATCTGGGTATTCCTTCTTCATGAAGTCTTCGCGTTCCCAGGTGGCTTCATCCTCGGTATGATTGCTCCATTGGATCTTCAGAAACTTGATGCTTCGGGTGCGGGTGGTTCTGTAAGCTTCTTCTAGGATGCGAATCGGCACTTCGCGGTAAGTCAGATCCTTGTTGATATCCACCGATCGGTGATCGATGTTCTTGAACACTTCGGTCTTCTCGGGGACTTCAAGACATTTCCGGAGAAGTGAGATGTGAAAAACGTCGTGCACAGCCGACATTTCTTCGAGGCAACTCCGGTTGATAAGATACTTCACCTCGGCGGCTGAGGACTTGGAAAGGTCCCACATAGCGAGGTGCAAGCTTTCCTTTCAGCTGAAACCTTTGCATCCCTTTCAAGGGGGATACCTTGAGATAGACGAAATCTCCGATCTCAAAGGTCATCTCCCGACGTCTCTTGTCGGCGTAGCTCTTCTGTCTGGATTGCGCAGTCTTGAGATACTCGCGGATCTTGTGAACCTTCTCTTCGGCTTCACGAAGAACGTCTGGGCCGAAAACTTGACTCTCTCCGACTTCTGACCAGTTCAGGGGGGTACGGCACTTCCTTCCGTACAAGGCTTCAAAGGGGGCCATCTGTAGGCTGGCTTGGTAACTATTGTTGTAGGAGAATTCTGCGTAAGGTAGGCAGTCTTCCCACTTGGATCCGTATTCCAGTACGCATGCTCTAAGCATGTCTTCCAGTATCTGGTTTACTCTCTCAGTCTGTCCGTCGGTCTGAGGGTGATAGGCGGTGCTGAAATTTAGGCGAGTGCCTAGTCCTTCATGCACCTTCTGCCAGAACCTTGAGGTGAACTGTGATCCTCTATCTGACACTATCGATTTGGGGGTTCCGTGCAAAGCGACTATTCTGGAGATGTAAAGTTCCGCTAACTTGGGGCCTTGATAAGTGGTTTTGACGGCGATGAAATGAGCGACTTTGGTCAATCTATCGACCACTACCCATATGGAATCATTGCCTTTGCTGGATTTGGGCAGTCCGGTGATAAAGTCCATTCCTACGGAGTCCCATTTCCATTCCGGAATCTGAAGGGGTTGCAACAGTCTGGCGGGTCTTTGGTGTTCGGCCTTTACTCTCTGGCAGATGTCACACTTAGCGATATAGCTACCGATCTCTCTCTTCATTCCGTGCCACCAAAATTGTTCCTTTAGGTCCTGGTACATCTTGGTACCTCCGGGGTGGATTGAGTAAAGGGTGTCATGGGCTTCTTGCAGGATGACTCGTTTCAAGTCAGAGTCCGATGGTACGCAGAGACGTTCTTTGTACCAAAGCACTCCGGCTTCGTCTACGGTAAATCCTGGGGCTTTTCTGCGGCTATCTGTTTCTTGATTCCGTCAATGCTAGCGTTGTCCTTCTGGGCTTCCTTGATCTGACCAACCAAGGTGGGTTGCAGTTCTATGCTGGCTAGGAATCCTTCACTCACGAGTTCAAGTCTGAACTGTTCAAACTCTTGGTGCAAGCTGGGCTGTTCGGTTGCGAGCATGGAGTTCAACTGGCACGGCAGTCGACTCAAAGCATCCGCTACCACATTGGCCTTGCCGGGGTGGTAGTGAATCTCCATGTCATAATCCTTGATCAATTCGATCCATCGGCGTTGTCTCATGTTCAGCTCCTTCTGGGTGAATATATATTTGAGGCTTTTGTGGTCGGAGTAGATCTCGCATCGATTACCCATGAGGTAATGACGCCAAACTTTCAGGGCTAAGACCACGGCTGCAAGCTCGAGGTCATGGGTTGGGTAATTCTGTTCATGTTGCTTGAGTTGTCTTGAAAGGTAGGATACAACCTTGCCTTCTTGCATAAGCACGCATCCAAGTCCGAGTCTTGGAGGCGTCGCAATATACGTCAAAGGGCTTTGCGATATCTGGCATGATCAGGATTGGGGCTGTTGTCAGTCTACTCTTGAGTTGTTGAAAGCTCTCTTCGCACTTGTCGGTCCACTCAAACTTTCTGTCCTTTTTCAGCAGTTGGGTCATTGGTCGAGCGATGCTCGAGAAACCTTCTACAAATCTGCGGTAGTATCCGGCTAATCCAAGAAAAGCGCGGACCTCGGTTTGTGTGGTTGGGGCTTTCCATTCCATAACAGTTTTGATCTTGGCGGGATCTACGGCAATTCCTCCTGCAGACAAGATGTGTCCAAGGAATCCAACTTCTTCCAGCCAAAACTCACACTTGCTAAACTTGGCATACAACTGGTGCTGTCTCAGGGTTTCTAGGACAATCTCCAAATGCTGTTCATGTTCCTCTTCGGACTTGGAGTAGACCAAAATATTGTCGATGAACACAACGACAAACTTGTCCAAAAAGTTCATGAAGATCTTATTCATGAGATTCATGAAATAAGCGGGGGCATTGGTCAGTCCAAACGACATGACGTTGTACTCATACAACCCATATCTGGTGGTAAAGGCAGTTTTTGGAATGTCGGTGGCTCGGATCTTCAGTTGGTGGTATCCAGTTCTAAGATCAATCTTTGAGAAAACTCGGGATCAGGTGAGTTGGTCAAACAAGTCTTCGATCTTGGGTAAGGGGTATTTGTTTTTGATGGTGACATCGTTAAGCTTACGATAGTCCGTGCATAAACGATTTGCACCATCCTTCTTGTCGACAAACAAGACGGGGGATCTCCGGGGGATGCACTTGGTCTAATCAAACCTTTGGCTAACATGTCATCTATTTGCTTCTTCAGCTCCACAAGTTCGGCTGCGTTCATGCTGTAGGCTCTGCGGGCGATGGGTCCGGTTCCGAGGATTAACTCGATGATAAACTCGATATCCCGGTCCGGGGGCATACCGGGTAGATCATCCGGAAACACATCGGGGTAGCGACAAACGACCCTGATTTGATCCGGAGTTGGCTTGGATACACTTTGGTTGCGGGTAAATTTTCCGGGTAGTTTTTCGGAGACGTGCTCAACTACGATACCGGTGCTTGCTAGTCATGGTTATGGCTTTCTTGGCGCGATCTATCAATCCATTGTGCTTGGACATCCAGTCCATTCCTAGGACAACTTCCAAACCTTTGGTTCCAAGTATGATTAGATTTGCAAAGAAATCTACATCATGGATTTTGATTGGCACATTTTTGCAAAATTTTCTGGCTTTGGTGGTTGATCCGGGGATTTGAACTATCATAACATGCTTCAAACTGAGGGGTTGAATTTTACTTGTTGATGCAAAATCTTCGGTGACAAAGGAATGAGATGCTCCGGAATCAAACAACACTCTAGCGGGGGTGTGATTGACGAGAAAACATACCCGGCACAACATCTGGTGCTTCCTGGGCTTCTTCGGCGTTCATGTGGTAGAGGCGGCCGTTGCGGTTGTTGGGGTTGTTGGGGACGAACTTCTTGCCGGTGGAGACACGGCGTTGCTGCTGAGCAGGGGCAGCGGTGTTGCCGGCGAGCTTGGCAAGACGCTTGGGACACTCGTTGGAGTAGTGCCCCACTACACCACACTCGTAACAAGTGATAGTGCTCTTGTCCTGCTTGTTCGCAACGGGAATGGCATTGCTTCCGGTTCTGGGGGTGGTGTTGGTGTTGGTGTTGTTGGTGTTAGGGGCTCGGGGTGGAGCGCGGTTGTAGTTGTTGTAGCCTCCTGGCTTGGAGTTTCCTCCACTTCGGTTCGGATAACCGGGGCGAGAGTTCTGCATCTGGGGTTTGTTGTTTCTCGGAGTGAATCCTCCGCTTGAGCTAGGGCGAAACTTTTGGGGGTGGCTTGATCCACTCTGACTTGCCATGCGGCGCTTGCGGTTCTCATTGGCTTGGTTTAACTTGCCCTCCATCTGGATGGCGGAGTCAACAAGGGCTTCGAGGTCGGCGAAGGGGATGTTGACGAGGACAGTCTGCATCTCATCATGCAGCCCGTTCAGGAATCTCTCCTTCCTCTTCTCAACGGTGTCGGTCTCATCAGGGGCATACCTTGACAAAGTGAGAAACTTGTCGCGGTATTCAACCACCGTCATGCGACCTTGTTTCAGTTCACGGAATTCATCCCTCATCTTCTTGATAAGACCCGGGGGTACATGGTACTTGCTGAACTTGAGTTTGAAATCCTCCCAAGTCATGAATTGACCTCCGTTCATGGCACGGGTACTTGTCCACCAAGCGCGAGCTGGTCCAGCGAGATAGTGAGTGGCGAACAACACCTTCTCGTTGGCTTCCACTCCAGCTACCTCCAGATTGTTCTCCATAGTCTGGAGCCAATCATCGGCGTCGAGGGGCTCCTCGGTCTTGCTAAACACCGGAGGGTTGGTGTTTTGGAAGTTCTTGAGCTTGGATCCGGGGTGGTCATGATTTCCATGGCCTTGGTTGGCGATGTTCTGCAAGGCGATGATGTTGGCTTGTCGCTCGGCTCTTTCGGTTTCCCGGTCTGCAAGCAGGGTTTGCAGAAGTTGCATCATCGCGTCGTTGGTGCGATTCGGAGGGGCCATCTGAAGATATAGAAGATCATGAGATGCGAGGGAACATTCTATGGTTTATTTTGGTTAGGTTTGAAAAACATTTGAAAACTTGTAATCTTTTCATGACAAACATAACATTCATTCATTCATGCAACACATAGTACAAACTACACACATACTCCAATGGTTTTAAGAACCATTCTCATGCTACGATACAAAGGACGGGATACAACTCACACCTACTATAAGTGAACTAGTGCAACTACTCCTCATCATCGATATCGATCGGGACGTAGTCATCGGGTCCTGCCTCCAGGAACTCGTAGTCCTCCTCCTCGGTGTTCTCGTCCTCCTCAAAGTCATCGTCATCGCTCAGAAAGGCGTCTCCTCCTCGAATGTCGATGCCTCCATCGTCATCCTCCAGCTGACTAATCTGATCCTCCTGGGCCTTGACAGTGGCCTCAAGTGACGCGATCCGGTCGCGAAGGCGGCGAATCGTAGCGTCCTTCTTGGCACGCTGCTGGCGAAGGCTTCTGCGGTCGTTGTTGAGTAGCTTGATCGCCTCACCCTGCTCGGTGATGTGAGCATGGGTCTGGTTCGCGTAAGCGCGAGAGGCGTCGAGGTCCCTGCGAGTCCGGTAGAGCATGAAGTCCAAGTGATCCACATGGTGCCTCAGCCGGGGGTGCGGTGGCACATCCATGGGTCTTCCGTCAGAGTTACGCCTCGCGAGATGCGCAAAGCGTTCCTCACGAAGTGCTTCCGCATTCTGTCCGCACAGACGAGCAAGTGCTTCCTGAAGAGCACGTGCAAGCCCGTCGAGCCAGTTGCTCTCACGGAAGGAGAAGAGGATCCTCTCAGAAGTGGGAGGCTCCATCTTGCCCCTCAAGTCGGCAGTGATAATCCACTGCAGTTCCCCTCCCGGCTGGTCGTCCACCTGAATCCCGTGAAACTCGGGGTGTGGGCGGCCAAGGTGATCCGACAGGGAGTCGAGGTCATGCTCGAAGATCAAGCTTCCTCCGTTCCCAAGCTGATAAAACTTGGTGTTGAGGGGTTCATTCGGCTCCATCTGAAAGAGAATTGGATGAGTAAGTTAGAGAGTGCAAAGTGTGGCAAAGTTTTAAGTTGATTCAAATAAGATAGAACATGATTCATCAAATTTTGGCAAAGTCTCAAAGACAAGAGTGTAGTAAATTTTCACAAATAATTTCTTTCATTTGATTTCAAAGTTAAATTTTTCAGAACGCCCATTCTAACTAAGGTCTTCTAAGGTCAAACAATGGCTACGATACCAACTTGTCAACACCCGGATTTTTAAGTCCGAATGCCTATTATGTCATACATCGCAATCCCGGGAATATTGTTGTTGCGAGGCATAATAGTTAAGTATCACGATCATCATTCATTACAAACCATAAGTCTTACAAATTGGAATCACATGATCCATATTACACGAATAGTTGATCTATTGATCAACGAACAAACACAAGTTCCTAGTTCAACATAGCGGAAGCGTAAGATACAAGGACTCTCTAGTCCACGGGCCAACGCTTGACGTCGGAAGGCGCTTAGTTGTCGTAGGCGTCCTGCTGGTCATCTCCTTGGTCATCTTCATACTCCGGCCATTTGAATAGCCAGGGACAAAGCCGTGAGTACGTTGAGTACTCGCAAACTAATACTAATGTAAGTGCTAGACATTCTAGTAGGGTTTGCTAAGCTCTAGTTTATTTGCATAAAGCTAGTTTTAGTTCACAAAGTTTTGAGAAAAGCTTACTCAAGTGCTAACTAACTCAAGGGGGAACATTAGTGTCATTCCCACCATTCAAGTGGTGATTTCAATTCAATCCACCACAAGTCATTTCACCATCACCTTTCAACATCATTTTCAAAGATATGACATCGGAAAGCTGTATGGCCTTTCCAACCGTCCGTAACCGTGGACGCGGCTATTCGAATAGGTTTACACTCTGCGAGAGGTTGCACACTTGTGCCACAACATTTGATTTCATCCGTCGGGATTTCCCCGAATAATCGTAACACAGTACGCGGATCATCAACCATAACCTTTCACTTACGAATCCTAGTATGAGCACCTCTCCCCATGAGCTTGGCCTCCCAGTGAAGACAGACGATCGGCACAGGAGCTGCACGAGGCTTGGGCCGGACATTCACCTCATTTCGCATCATATCGTATCGTTTCTTTTGTGGTAGAGGCAGCTTTCGGCATAACCCCGATGACGCTTGTTTAGAGGGAACCCATACTAAGACGCATAAACTTCCGGTTAAGCCCTACCCATAATCAGGTATTGTGGGGGTACTTAATAATTGGAAAGGTATCGCATTCAAACCAACATCATGTTTTATCAAAAATCACTATCTTCTCTTGGTCATATTCACCTTCAAAAATCATTCAATGGAATGCATCTTCATTCCAAGGTTTCAAAATCCTTTCAAAATCACATGGTTCCCATCTAGAGTAGTCAAGTTTAGTTCATTAGCACTAGCTCTAATTCATGAGGGGTGCTACCTTGCTTTGCTTGGAAGAGACTAACTCACTACTCTAATAACCAACTTGTACTTTGACCAAAGTTAACTATAAAAGTAACTCATTTAGAAAACAAGTAAAAACTTGTAAAGTAAAAACTTGGGATGGGTTCTCATAAGAAAAGGTAAGAAACACGGCGCCTTGCCCCAAAGGGGCTTTGCACTTTGCAAGAATATTAGCTTGCCTTGGTAGTTCTCAAAGCTGTTCCTCCTCCTCCTCCCTGGTAGCAACCTTCTTCTTCGGCGTACTCTCCGGTGCTACCGTCTAAATTTGAATACGAGTATAATTACTCACTAATTCAATGGCTATTCCATGCATCACAAATAAACACACAAACTACTCTATGCACACCAAATAAATAAACTAGGGTGCATGGGTTGTGGGGTTTAAATAGAATTTGCATTCCATATGTAAATGATAGTTTCCATAGGGTTCTTGAGAAATAATTTCCTCTCATTGAAATCTTCTTAAGATTTAATTTCTCCAACAATCATGGATGAACTCATATTGACCTAAGTCCAATGTTCATCATCATCATTTGGGGAAAATGATTTAAATGAGGTAGACCACCTCATACCATTTAAATAGCACTACCTTTGATTTAAATCTCAAGTAATTCATATAAGAGAGTTTGGGACCAGGGGTCCAAACATCCCATGAATTCATGTGAGACAAGTTTAAATGAAGTGTAAGACTTCACACAATTTAACTTTAATAGTTTTGGATAATATCAACTAGTTAAACTAGTCAAAATATCCATTCATTAAACCATGGCATGATCATGCAAAGTGACCACACCATTTTATTGCATAAACAATTAGTGTAAGTCAAATGTGAGCTATTAGAGTTGGAATTAACTTAATATCTATTTTGGTTGATTTTTAAGAATTATTTGAATAGGGAAAAGTCCCTGCCTTGTTATTTTTGTCAAATTAATTCTACAAAGAAATTGACCATGAGGCCAGTGGCATGTTGTAGAGAATTTCAGTGGCTTTCTAACAACATAAAATTCACTAAATTTGGTTTAGCCAATTTGAAATGGTTGAATTTCAAAGTTTGGGCAGTATTGAAAATGTTTGGAATTGTTTAAATCAAATTTGAATTAAACAGGCCGGCGGGAAAAGCTAACGGGCCGAAAGGTTTAAAAACAGCCCAAGCCAGCCCACCACGCGTCTGTGCCCGCGTGGGCTGCCTGACAGGGGGTCCCGCATGTCAGCGGCTTATAACGCGCGAAGCGGTATGTTTCAAAGTGAGCCGTAGGATTAGAAGGGGATCGGACGGCGCTGGTGCGTCGTCTTCTCCGGCGAGAGGCAGAAGGTCTGGCGGCGAGGGTAGGGGGTCGGAGAGCTTACGGCGGCTCCAGCTAGGGTTGGCGATGTGCGCGGTGAAGGTGTGGACGACGGCGAAGCTCCGAGTGCCGGCGGCGTCTCCTGGATCGGCTTCAATCGACGGCGAGCTTCCGCGGCGTCCGGCGGCAGTGAGGTGGCGATTGGGTGGCTACGGCGGTGAATGTCGATGGTGAAGTGGCTCAGGCGGTCGAGTGAGAAGAGGGGAGTGTGCTGGTGTGCTCAATTCGACGAACGAAGCTCTCCTTTTATAGGCGAGCGAGTGACCGTGAGGGCTGCGGCGAGGTCGACCTGCTCGCGGCGATTCCGGCGAACGGTTGGGCTAGGCGAGGGTGCTGTCGGGTTCTCCTCGTCCGGGCGAAGCTAGAGGTGGTGACGGCGTGGTCGGGGAGCGTCTGGTTTGGTCGCATTGCTTCCACGACGGCCGCGGCGCGTACGGGATGTGGTCGTCGTCTCCGGCGCCGGCGGTCACGGGTTGAGGCTGGGCGCGTGTCCGGTGCGGCGTCGAGGTGTCACGGCGGTGTGCTTGGCGAAGACGGGGGTCCAGGGCGTGAGCGGAGGTGGCTGCGCGGCGCGTGGCCGGTGCGCGTCCATGGCGCGCATGGTCGCGGCGCGAGCGGCATCCGAGGGCGGTTTGGGCGCGCGTCGTCCGGGCGTTGTCGTCGTCCTCGTCGACCAGGGCGGTGCTAGGCGGCGCTAGGGTGGCGTGGTGGTGAGCTTGGACACCAGGGCCAGTGGGGGAGGTGAAGGAGAGAGGAGGTGGTGCGGCATGGCCGGCATGTGGCCGGCATGGCCATGCCATGCTTGCAATGCCTCTCCTCCTAGGGTTTTTAGGTTGGTGTTAGTGAGAGAGGGAACCAGGGGACCATTTGGTGCAGGTTAGGGTAGGTTTGTTTGAGTAGATCACTATTTGCTATAGTGTGTGAATAGTGTTCAATTTTGGAAAATACAAAATTATCCAAATTGGAAAGAGTTCAAATGGTGAATGTTTTTGAAAAGTGAATGTTGGTATTAGTTGTAAGTGACCAGAGGTGAATTGAGGTGGTGGTGGAAAAATTAGAATTCAAAATTTGGCCAAAATGGCTAAGTGGAGAATGTTGAATAAGTTAAAAAGTTAAGACTTTGGATGAGCATAGCTAATGATCCAAGATGAATTTGGCAGGGTGATCTTCATCAAAGTTGTTCACCTTGATGTTGACTTTGAAATGGTGCAAAGAGTTAGCAAGAATTGGTTTGAGAAAATTGAATTGCAGGGGCTCAAAGTGGTGATCGGACTAAAATTGGCAGAATTGACCATCATCACATGTGAGTGGGAAATGTGTTTGAAATTCATTTGAATTGTGAACCCTTGATTCCAAAAGTTGTAATAAGTGTTTGATAACATTATTCAACTAATGGTGAAGACCAAATAGGTCTAGGGTCAAAATTTATAAAAATGCCATAGGGCATATGTGAGGGTTTTTAGGGTTTTTCAATTATTGGAATTTCTTCCTCTTTGATTTATTTGGTTGGTGATCTTCATATGATCACTCTAGGGTTTTAGAGCATATCAAAAACAAGTACTAACAATCATCATGGCATATCACTCAAATGCACAAGTCCTATGCATGGTACTATATGCAAAAGAAAAGTTTTTGTTGGTTTGAAAATTTGTTTTCTGGAATCCTCTAACTTTCTTTTCATTGAAATTCGGGGTGTTACACTAAGTACCCAGAAATTCCTAATGCGCGGGGTTAGCTCAATCAAAGCGATTGAGTTTGTCCTATCCATCCTATAGGTGGCTGGTCGCATATGTTGACGTCTTCATATCGTCAGTGTCAGCTTCAACTTGGATCCTTGTAGCAGTTGGTGGTGAAGGGGCCGGGTGTTGAGTCGTTGAGGTTGAGGCGGAGGAGAAAACTGTGTAGAACTTCTAGTCTCGACATCCCGGAAACATGAGGTCTTCGAAGAGGTAGCTGTTGAGGTGCTCCCGAAGTCGAGATCTTCTCGTGGCTGGCCTAAAAATTATTAGTCAAGAAACTGAGGACTTGATCCCTGACGACTGCAAAAAGTGCGAGTCCATGGAGGAATAAGGTCAGTTCCTTGACAGACTTTGGTGATAACCAAAGACATGATCTTATTATTCTTTTATCTGCACACTAAGTCGGCATCCAATCTTCAACAACTGCTGTTGTACATACACGAGTCTTCCCGGGGGGTTGATCCATCTTTGACTTTGAGTCTCCGGTGTGAGTTGGGGACATCGTCCAACATGTAGTTTTGAAGTGGATGAGACAATAGAGCAAGAATTTTTGAACCTTTTTATAAAGCGGAGAGATAAGAATTTTGAAGCTTTGAATAAATAAGAGTAGAAGCTATACTTTCGACTAAAGAAAGAATTTGTTTCGTAAATAGTTTTTCCCAAGTACTTGTGTCCTAACTAACGTCCATGCTAACTAAGGTCTCCTACAGTCAGGATAGCTCTGATACCAGCTCTGTGGGGACCCCGGACTAGCTGTCCAAAATTCCCTATTATGTATACCGTTTACGATCCCATGATCAGTGCACCGTGAACACATAACCGAACTGATATCAAATTACACCATCCATTACAAAGCGGAATAAGAAAATTACAACATGGTCACATGACCAATACTTACATAATAGCCTGGAAGGGCTTAACTAAACATCAGAGTAGCATCATCACTTCAGCAGCGCAGTACCCAAGTCATCTGCCATAACCCTACAGGCAACTGACTGGGAAGACGTTCCTAGCTCGCATAGACGTCACCAACTTCCTCTTCGTCTGTCGAGTTCCTTCAATTCTGGCCAAGTAAATAGCCATGGACAAAGCCGTGAGTACATTTGGAATTGTACTCGCAAACCATCAAGAAAGATGCTAACAGAGCTAACTAAAAGAGACAAGAGAGGAAGAATAGTTTCTCTTGTGGATATAGCATGTGAAAGAGAAATAGTTTCTCTTGTGGATATAGCATGTGAAAGAGAAATAGTTTCTCTTGTGGATATAGCATCCAGACATCGCAATTGATGGAGACACTAAAGTGGTACTATGACATCTCTATATCTTTATTGAAGAAGATACTTCAAAAGATAGCTAAGACATATGTATATCCTTGAAGAAGAGGTAGTGTTCCGGCATCACACTTGATGCGGACACTAGGGAAGTCCTATGACATCTCTATATCTTTGCTAAAGAAGAGTTAGCATACCTCCATCTCATTTGATGGGAATACTAGAGAAGTCCTATGACATCTCTATATCTTGGTTAAAGAAGAGTTCCCCTACATGAAACATTAGGAAAAAGTTCCCCACTTGGTCTTATTTTTCCACGACCATCTCCATATGGTCGACACACGCCCTTTTTCCGTACCCTTCCGGTACATCCAACACAACATTTCCTTTCCAAAACATTTGTCAAAACAAAACTCAAGCCCAGGTTAAGGTAGACCTTTACAACCCGTCCATGACCGCGGACGCGGCTATTCGAATAGATTTGACTCTGCAGAGTTTGCACACTTTCCCCACAACTATTCGGATACCTATCGTGTGGGCATCATCCCCGCATAACAACGTATGCCACGACGGATACCCGAACATAACCTTTCGCTTATCTCCACTGACATGAGTCCTTCCCTGCGGGCTTACCCCTTCCCGGCACCCCGGCAGCATACCTCCTTTTGAGCGTATCTCCGGCGCCATGACAGAAGACCCTCAGTAATCGTCCGGCTATCAGTTAAGACAGTGTATTGCCTCCTCCAGAGCGCAACCCAGTGTCAGAGGTCATCGTGACCCTCCTAGAGAGTTGTGAAGGTGTCTCATGCCCGCTTCAACAAACTAGAGCTAAGCCCCGTGCCCATGTTGGAGTAGCGTGGTTGCGCGATAAAAGTTGGGCTGGTGTACACTTATACGCAGTGCTCCTTTTTAAAAAAACACATTTCACCCACACTTACTTTGCTTGTCCACAACCAACCATATTTCCTCCGAACAACCTTGTTCAAACATTTGCCTTTCCAAAACATACACTTGAGTAGAATTAACTTACCCAAGGTTTTCACAAACATTTACAACAAGGTAAGCCTTGAGGGGTTCCCAACCTATAGTTTCATGAGTGGAATTACTATTGCACTATGGTCGAGATGAGAGTCATCGTGCCATAGATGGTGTAAAAAGAGTAATGGGTGGATCATACTCGCTTAAGGTAAGCATGTATGATGAGAACACAAAGAGGAATATAATCTCAGATTTGTGGTACTAACTAAACAATTTGGATAGTGGAGAATCACTACCCAACCAACTCTCCAATAGGGTACACGGCATACTCCTCTCAAGTTGAGAATTCCACCAAGATCATGACATTGATACCTCTAAATTACAAAAGTGGTGAGTGTGGTGTAAGTTACTATCTTGAGAGGGAAGATGCTCAAGTTGAGCATACAAGATGACCAAGTGGAATAGCACGGCGATGATACCATGCATCCCATAATCACAATGACAATAGTGGAGTATCACCACTAGGGAGTACCCCACTTGCAATCACACATAGATGACATAAATAGAGAGAATAACACACATAGAATCAAGGTGCTTTGAACATCAACAAATGACATCCAACTAGACACCGAATGAGAGATCAAAAGATGGCTTTCCTTGGCTTATTTGTCCTTGGACTTCTTCAACTCCATCAATATAAGAATCCCAACAACATAAATAAAATCCTCATCCGATTCCACTTCTTCTTTTTCTTCGGAATAGTTCGCATCTATCGCTGAAAAATATAAAAGGAACACAATCAATCACATTGTACCAACAAAACAAACATGCAACAATCATAAGTTAACCAATCAAATAAGGGCCACTATACAAAGGACTTATAGATACCACAAAACAACTTTAAGAGTTTTAATTTAGAAAACCCCATTTATTTACCTAGTAGAGATATGAGTGCATCACAACTTAGCAATTGCCTCTCTCGGTTATCACAATGGTATAAACCAATTATCCCCTGGTGGATAACATCATGAAGAGGACAAGAGCATTAGTTTGGCATCACAAACATTCACAACATAATTTCAAACATTTTTGGAAAAGTAGAAATCAGTTTTCCTAATTTAATTTGCTCACTTAAGAGTTGCCCATCTCTACTAAAAAGAGTTGGTCAAGGGTTTTAGATAAACCGAAAAGTTTTGCTTCAACAATGCATGTCACACATATACATTACTAACAGCAACAAATATGTATGAACAGAGACTAATAATATTTTTCGTAGATATCCAGTACTAATACAAGACTAACCCAATTGGAATCACCCAAAAAGGTTAATCCTACTATTTTAGGAATTTCTTTGAATCTGACTGTACAGAAAACAAGATCTGTAAGCCATAAATCGTAGAAAAATCCTAAAAATATGAGGCCACTGGCATTTGAAAGATATTTAAACAGAGAAGCAAACACAATTGGATTTGGGTTCAAATTGTTTCTGAAACTCTCACAAATGGATTGACAAGTTTACTGCATGTCTGTACCATTTGCTTTCTTTCTGGATTTAAACAACAGATAAATGTTTGAAACTTGTATGAGATGATTAAGAAAACATTCAGTAGTCCTACAGAATTGGAATCACTCAATTTGGTTCAAGGATGGATTTTTGGTGATTTAAAAGCTAACAGCCATATCTGCAGAACACCCAGAAAAAGTTTAATTCACCAAAAACCGTACATAAAACATAAAAATATGAGGTCAGCTGCATATGAAAGGTATTGAAAAGCTGGTTCTTACCCAATTTGTTTCATTCAAAAATTCATTTCCAAACTCCTGGTTTAATTCGACAAAGTCAGATCTGACCAGATTTTGATCTGTGAACCATTTCAATTTCAGAAGGTCATTTGAAGTGAAACCAACGCCAAAATGAAGGTACTGAAGAGGGCTTTCACCCACAGTTGAGTTTGCTCAAAAAGGTTTTTGTAAAACGGGATAAATCTAACAAAGAGTGATTCTGCATGTTTGCAGAACTTTATTTACCAAGGCAAATCCCTAACGAATTTTAGGATGAGACCAATGCCAAGTTGTAGATCTTTTCAATATCTATCTGTGTAACTTTGAATCACTCGATTTGGATCTGCACACGAGTTTTGACGGATTCTACAAGTTCGTACTAGAATCCGAAACGAGCAAGATAACGTAAATTACTGCAAGGTTTTGGACGAACTTTGCTCAAGAACTTCAGATCTGAGGATAGCTCAACCTTCTCCATGCTTCGACCAACATGCACCTGCATCAAGATCCAATCTAGTGAGAGGATAAAGGAGAAAGAGAGCTGGATTCATCAAAGATTAGGGGAGAAGAGAGTGAGAGGGAAGCTCTCATGGTGAGGGGAAGCTTGAGGGAGGAGGGAAGCTGCTTCTTGGATGGTTTCCATGGCCATGTCCGGCCATGGGAGCAAGGGGCAGCAGCATTTCGTGGTAAAGAGGTAGGAGAAGGATAGGAGAGAGTGGAGGAAGGAGTGGGAAGCCAAAAATGAGAAGCAAAGGAGAGGAGGTGGCCGGCCAAGCTCTATTTATAGAGGATTGGTGGGTTGGCTGCCTCCTCATTGATTGGGTTGGTTGGGAGGCTGCCCATTTAGTGATTGGGTTAGGTGGGAGGCAAGACTTGTAAGAGAAGGAAGTGAGTAGGGAGGGCTGGCAGAAAATCTTGCCATGGCCGGCTCCTTCTTGACAATCACAAGTGGACAAGCAAAGTGTAATGCCACTTCATGAATGTCGACCAAGGTTGAGTGTTGGGAGGGTTAGCTAAAAATGGTTTGATTATGTATTAAAATTTTGGGAGAGAGGTGATAATAAACATTGGTGCCTATGTTGAAGAATAAAGTACTTTGAACAAATTGTCCATTTGACCAAGAGATGATGGTGGTGATGGAAAAGAATAGAGGAGTGAGATAGGTATGATGAAATATAAGTTTCTCTTCAACTAAGAGGTCAATTGGGAGTGATTTGGGAGTATCAAATGATCATCCATTTGATCAAGAATTGGAGGATGAAGGAACATTACGGGGTAGATCAGAGATGTACACAAGATGTGCAAGAGTTGTCATTTGAAATAGAACTTATTTAAAAAGTATTTGAAACACCTCAATTGTCTAGGGACAATTGGGAATGAACTCAAGTGGAATGGAATTTTAAAATGTTGAGAGGAACTATTTGGAACATAGGAGTTCAAAATATTCTACTTACTTTCTCAAGTAAAGTAGGGTTTTTCTCAAATGTAAAAAAAAATAAGCAAGAGGGAAACAAGAAATGGTATAAGTACCATAAACAAGCCTTTTGTTAAAAAGAAAGCAAGATAGAAAATAATGTTTTAGAAATCAGTACTTGGTAGAAATGGGAGGAAAAACAAAACCCAATGCAGTTCCTTGTTTTCTTTGAAGAAATATCTTGAAAAGATTTTAATAACACTAGTAGTTTTGTGTTCAAAACTAGAGAAGGAGAAACAATAGGGTTTTTGAGAAAGAAAACTTAATTTAGGGAGAAGTGTTCTCAAGGGTAGATGGTGGCTACAAAATGTACCCATCATCCCCACTCTTGGTTTTGTGAAGATTAAACTTGAATAAAAACAAGAGGCAAAAGAGGAAGAAGTGATCTGGTGCTGGAACATTGGATAGATACCAGATCAAATTGAATATATGAGTTGCAAGGATTGACTGAGACATGCAGAACATGGAGGTTGAAGAGGGTGTTGCATAGATGGAGTCCATGCATTGAGATTACCAAAACAGTGGTGGTTGCTTAGATATCAACTGCCAAAGTCTAGACATTTTAAGCCTGTCAACACATATGGTCGACATGGCCTCAAAACCAACAAGGATGAGTGGGTACAAGAGAGGGATGTAGCTAGGGGTAGATGATCCCAAGTTTGAATTAAGGATGATTGAGCTATCTTGTACCACAAAGAGAAAAATCAAGATGGCACACTCAGGTTGTCATCAGGAGAAGAGTTGGATGTAGTAAAAAGGAAAACAATTTTTCCTAAGACAAACATATGTTTTATTAGGTGAGTTGATTGTCTTCTCACTAGAGGTTCTGTGATTTGGGGTAGCTCAAGACAAAACTCAACAAACAAAACAAGACAATTCATCTACCAACAGATCAAAGCAATTCATATAACAAACAGATCAAGGCAATTCATCTTAATTAGTCTATAGAAAAAGTTTTTGTTCCCCCTAATTTTTGCATTAAGGACAATTAATCAAGGTTGCCAAAGTTGGGGTGTTACAATGGGTCTATGTAGTTTCTTTGATGAACATATGATGGTCTTCTTGTGGAGCAAGACACTCAATGTAGCTTTTGTTGGATATGTAGAGAACTGATTGTATGTTGTTGATTTCTCCGGAAAGACAACATCTTCCGCTCTTTGCCTATTCGCCAAAGGTGACAAGGGTTGGTTATGGCATCGCCGACTAGCCCATGTCAACATGAGGACTTTGCAAAGTCTCCACAAGGGTGGCCACATTCTCGGACTAAAAGAAGATGTCTCTTTTTGTAAGGATCGTGTTTGTAGGGCTTGCGTACAAGGAAAAATGCATGGAGCTCCTCACAAGGCCAAGACTATCATCTCTACCACAAGATGCTTGGAGCTCCTACATGTTGATCTCTTCGGTCCACCGTCTCATGAAAGTCTTGGAGGAAAGAAGTATTGCCTCGTCATTGTTGATGACTATTCATGCTATTGTTGGGTATTCTTCTTCAAGTACAAGAGTGAGACTCAACGGACCATGATGGAGTTTGCTAACCAAGTTCAACGCAAGTACGACAACAAGATCCTCGCAATAAGGAGCGACAATGGAACGGAGTTCAAGAACTACACCTTGGATGACTTCCTCGGCGAAGAAGGAATCCAACACCAATACTCCATGCCATATACTCCCCAACAAAATGGGGTCGCCAAAGGAAGAATCGAACCTTGATCGAAGCCGCTCGAACCATGATGATGGAATACAAGTCTAACTACAATTTTTGGGCGGAAGCTATCTCTACCGCATGCCACGCTACTAATCGTCTCTACTTTCGCAAAGGTCTTGAGAAGACACCATATGAGATCCTCACTGGAAACAAGCCAAATGTGTCATACTTCAAGGTCTTCGGATGCAAATGCTATGTGCTTGTCAAAGACACACGCCTATCTAAGTTGGATTCAAGAGCTCAAGAAGGAATTTTCGTTGGCTATGCTACGGATTCTGACGCCTATAGAGTCTTCAACAAGTCAATTGGGCGAGTTGTAGAATCTTGTGATGTGACATTCGATGAAGATGATAGATCTTTGGAGGAGCGAAGTGCTTCTTGTGAGAAAGGAGATGCAATTCCCCCGGATACCATAGGAAGGATGGGTGTTGGCATTCGCCGACCTCAAGAGCTACCTTCTATGAGTACCGAGGAAGGACCAAGTTCCACCCAAGTGGAACCATCTACACCACAAGGCCAAGCTTCTTCCATTGATCTTACAAATGCAAGTCAACCTCAACCTCTACAACAACCTCAAGTTCAACCTCGACAACTACAACAACAATCAAGTCCAAGTTCACCTCAACAAGCTCAAGAACAACATTCACCGCAAGTTCATCTACCACAACAACCAACATCAAGTGACCAAGGCCAAGCTTCAAGTTCTTCTCCGAGTGGTTCGGGGATAATCTTTATGGACAATACTATTCCTAATACCCCCGAGCCATCTGGCTCTCATGATGATGATGCCTCTTTCAACAACAATGGAGGTCAAGGCGAGGACCTAAACCGTGATGAAGGCCAAGAGGACTCACAAGAATCTTCTCCTTTAGCCGACACTCGCCGTGAAGACCCTACTACAAGACACTTGCGTCTCAAGTCTCTTTCCTTGCATAATATCATTGGTGATATAAAGAGCAAAGTATCCACCCGGAGGCAACTAGCAAACTTTTGTGAGCACTACGCCTTTGTCTCTATCGAGGAACCACTCAAAGTCAATGAAGCTCTCAAATATCCCGATTGGTTGAATGCAATGCAAGAGGGACTCAACAACTTCAAGAGGAATGATGTGTGGACTCTCATGAAGCGACCCGATCATTGCCGCAATGTTATCGGCACCAAATGGGTTTTCAAGAACAAGCAATATGAAAAAGGCATGGTCATCCGCAACAAAGCAAGATTGGTGGCACAAGGCTATTCTCAAGTCGAAGGTGTGGACTTTGGTGAAACCTTTGCACCCGTTGCAAGGCTTGAGTCCATCAGTATCCTTTTGGCCTTTGCCTCTCATCATGGCTTCAACTTGCAACAAATGGATGTTAAGAGTGCTTTTCTTAATGGTCCTCGACATGAGGAAGTATATGTGAAGCAACCCCCGGGGTTCGAGGACCCCCATTTCCCGGACCATGTCTTCAAGCTCAAAAAGACCCTATATGGACTCAAACAAGATCCTAGAGCTTGGTATGAGCATCTAAAGGAGTTGATTGAAGACCGTGGTTTCGAAGTGGGGAAAATTGATCCCACTCTTTTTACTAAGAAAGTCAATGGGGGATTTTCGTATGCCAACTCTATGTACATGACATCATTTTTGTCTCGACTAACACAAAATTCAATGATGAGTTTGTGATACGCGTACAGCACGCGTCCGTTGGGAACCCCAAGAGGAAGGTGTGATGCGTACAGCGGCAAGTTTTCCCTCACTATGAAACCAAGGTTTATCGAACCAGTAGGAGCCAAGAAGCACGTTGAAGGTTGATGGCGGCGAGATGTAGTGCGGTGCAACACTAGGGATTCCGGCGCCAACGTGGAACCTGCACAACACAAACCAAGTACTTTGCCCCAACGAAATAGCGAGGTTGTCAATCTCACCGGCTTGCTGTAACAAAGGATTAGATGTATAGTGTGGATGATGATTGTTTGCAGAAAACAGTGAGAACAATATTGCAGTAGATTGTATTTCAGTATAGAGAATTGGACCGGGGTCCACAGTTCACTAGAGGTGTCTCTCCCATAAGATAAACAGCATGTTGGGTGAACAAATTACAGTTGGGCAATTGACAAATAGAGAGGACATGACCATGCACATACATATTATGATGAGTATTGTGAGATTTAATTGGGCACTACGACAAAGTACATAGACCGCTATCCAGCATGCATCTATGCCTAAAAAGTCCACCTTCAGAGTTATCATCCGAACCCCTTCCAAGTATTAAGTTGCTAACAACGAGACAATTGCATTAAGTATTGCGCGTAATGTAATCAATAACTACATCCTCGGACATAGCATCAATGTTTTATCCCTAGTGGCAACAAGCACATCCATAATCTTAGAGGTTTCTCTCACTCCCCGCATTCATGGAGACATGAACCCACTATCGAGCATAAATACTCCCTCTTGGAGTTACTAGCATCAACTTGGCCAGTAGCATCTACTAATAACGGAGAGCATGCAAGATCATAAACAACACATAGATATAAATTGATAATCAACATAACATAGTATTCTCCATTCATCGGATCCCAACAAACACAACATATAGAATTACAGATAGATGATCTTGATCATGTTCGGCAGCTCACAAGACCCGACAATTAAGCACAATGAGGAGAAGACAACCATCTAGCTACTGCTATGGACCCATAGTCCAGGGGTAGACTACTCACACATCACTCCGGAGGCGACCATGGCGGCGTAGAGTCCTCCGGGAGATGATTCCCCTCTCCGGTAGGGTGCCGGAGGCGATCTCCTGAATCCCCCGAGATGAGATTGGCGGCGGCAGTGTCTCTGGAAGGTTTTCCGTATCGTGGCTCTCGGTACTGGGGGTTTCGCGACGAAGACTATTTGTAGGCGGAAGGGTAGGTCAGGGGCGTCGCGAGGGGCCCAGGAGACAGGTCGGCGCGGCCAGGGCTTGGGCCGCGCCGGCCACCCTCCTGGCCACCTCGTGGCCCCACTTCGTTGACTCTTCGGTCTTCTGGAAGCTTCGTGGCAAAATAGGACCATGGGCGTTGATTTCGTCCAATTCCGAGAATATTTCGTTACTAGGATTTCTGAAACCAAAAACAGCAGAAAAACAAAGAATCGGCTCTCTTCGGCATCTTGTTAATAGGTTAGTTCCAGAAAATGCACAAATATGACATAAAGTGTGCATAAAACATGTAGATATCATCAATAATGTGGCATGGAACATAAGAAATTATCGATACATAAGAAATTATCGATACGTCGGAGACATATAAGTTTGCTATGTTGATGACAAATAGGTTTGAAATGTCAATGATGGGTGAACTCAAGTACTTTCTTGGGTTTGAGATCAAGCAAATGCAACAATGCACCTTCATCAATCAAGCAAAGTACCTCCAAGACATGCTCAAGCGCTTTGATATGAAGGACGCCAAAGGCATTGGAACTCCGATGCATCTCAAGTTTCAACTCTCCCTTGACGAGACCGGTAAGGCGGTGGATCCCAAGCTCTACCGTTCGATGATAGGTTCGCTTCTTTACCTTTGTGCCTCTCGCCTGGATATAATGTTAAGCATTGGTATGTGTGCACGGTTTCAAGCAAGCCCGAAGGAAAGCCACATTGTGGCGGTCAAAAGGATCTTTCGATATTTAGTTGATACCCCACACTTCGGACTATGGTACCCAAGGGACACGGACTTTGCTTTGGTTGGTTTCACCGACTCCGATTGGGCAGGCGACAAGGTTGATAGGAAGTCTACATCCGGAGCTTGTCACTTTCTTGGAAGATCTTTGACTGCCAAAACCCACCGGCGGGCAGCGACTGTCAACACCGTAGAGCCGGGAAGAGCCTAGAGCTGCGGCTGGCTGAGACCCCTCCAAGCGACGGCCCGCAAAGCTCTTCTGGTCACACGTCCGATGCGAAGTGCAAGGGCGTGCCACCTGACCTATACCTGGTCAGGAAGGTGATGGAGATGCCTCGCTTAGTTTCCTGCATGGCATACACGTAAACATTAAATACGAGCCTCGATCGGCTCTCGAGTTATCCCGTGAATCGGCTCAAGGAGCCGATCCACCCATGATTCGTACGGGGTGCACGAATATATGGTGGTCCTGCTTGATCAAGATAAAGCTAATGAGATCTACGACGATTTAGGGTTTTCACCGCATAATCGGATCATCCTACTCCAGGTTGGGCCTCGCGGCCACGCACGGTGATCGTAAGCCGATCCTAAACAAGGCCTAAAAACCAACACGAAGTTGATCCCCGGAACATCCTGTTTAGGACTTGCGAACGACACCCTACGTGCCGCTGGATCCTCCCCCTTTGTAAGGCCTAACTATTGCAGTATATTAAACTAATCCTTGTAGAACAAGGAGCAATCGTAACGGATCAGATCTACTAAATAATGATCAAGCGGGGTGCCGCCCCCACACCTGAGATAGGTGTGAGGGCGGCTAGATATGCAAGGGTTGCACTACGCTAGCATGTTACGCGAAGAACTATGCTAACCCTAACAAATCTATGATAACTACGTTGCTCGCCATCAACAAGGCTTCAGTACGAGCAACGCATGAACAACGTGGAGCTTGTGCTGCCTAGATCGCAAGATGCGATCTAGGCAGCATGTCGCTTACCGGATAGAAACCCTCGAGACGAAGGAGTTGGCGATGCGCCGAGATTGGTTTGTTTGGGTTGAACGTGAGTTGTTGTTTATTCCATAAACCCTAGGTACATATTTATAGTCCAAGGGACTTTCTAATTCAGGCGTGCACCTAACCGTGCACGGGTAAAACTCTAACTTCTAAACCGACACGTAATCTAATATGTTACAGATATAAGGGCCAACTAACCCAAACTTTGCATGTAAGGCCGATCCACGTAATTCTTCCATGTATATTTCTTTAAGTCCATCTCGATCGCGGCCCACTTCTGACTTGGTCAAATTCTGGTGATAACACATGCCCCCCTGGTTTTGGAAATGACATTTCCAAAATCATTATGCTTTCCATCGTCGGGTCGTGTCGTGGCAGAGCAGAACCGTTGCAGCATTTCTCATCATGATGCCCTGTCTTCTCAACTGTTCCGCGTGATTTGACCGTTGTCTTTGGGCACTGCCTCCTCGAAAACTGCTGTGGCATTGAATTTCTTCACCATAGCCCCTTTTATTTAATCGCTCTGAGCAGTTCACCACTTCATCATCCTGCTCTGTTCTGGCCATCGGCACCAAACACCCCCAATCTCCCATAGCCATGTCTTCCACTTCCTCCTCTTCCTCGTCGGTCTTCCACGACTCCTCCTCCGAGCTTTCCTACGGGTCCTCCTCCTCCCGCGAGACACCGCCGGACATCCGCGCCCCAGCAGAATGGGACCTGGAAGACCACGCCTCTTCCATCTGGTCCGAAGACGACCAATCCCTGACCAGCGGGGATGAAGATCTTCAGTTCCTTGCCGTCGGGGAACTGGAGTCGGAAAGCGAGGACGACCGGTTCCCTTGGGACGGCTGCCCCACCTCTGAAGAAGAGGAAGAGGAAGACGACGACGACGACGACGACGACTCCCTCGAGGGCTACCCGCCGGCGAAACGCCTCCGCATGTGGTGGGACGACGACAGCAGCGACGACGAAGACGGGGATGAAGCTCCCGTAGAGGGCTATGGGAGTAGCGACGAAGAACCCATCGGCAGCAGTGCCGATGAGAGTTCCGAGGATGACGACGAAGGAAGTGATGGCCCGTAGATTAGGATCTACTAGTGTAGGCCTAGCAGTAGTAGATTGGTCAATAGACCCTTCTTTTGTTCTTCCTTCTTTGAGCCATCGGCTCTTTCTTTGTAAGAAATCTTGTTTATGAATGAAGAAGTTTCCCCAATTCAACTTTGCCGATCTCTTTTAACCGATTCTTAATGAGCTGATGGCAACGCATCGGTCCCTCATAATCCGCCCTTCCTTTCTTTGACAACGGGGTGACTGCAATCTTGGTCAAAACTCAAAAAGCCAATGTCAGCGCATCAAACCTTCATGAGCTATCCTTTGTTCTTTCGAATAATGAATTTGAGTTCCGCCGGATCACCACCCTTGACGAACATCGCGGCGTAGGACCAGCCGATGGCCACCAATCGGCTTTCAAAAACAGAGCATCCACCAGGCCAGCTGCCCCCCGAGTCTCAGTCGAGGCGAGAACGTTAATGGATCAGCCAAATGCGCCGCCCATGCAGGGTCAGCCGATCTCAACAAAATCAGCTCCCCAAAGCAGAGAACCTTCAGGGCGAGCTGCCCCCCGAGCTTCTTCAGTCCACTTCTCGCGCCTTGCAGGTTAGATCGGCTCCTTTCCTTTGGTGGATCTGATGTAACCCACCCTTAACCTGATCTGAACATCCATGCTGCTCTTGGCATTGGTCAGGGTCATGACCCCTCAAACCTGCCCCCAGCTGATACTGCGAACCCGAATACTTCCAAAAATAATCCAGAGGTTCTTGACGAGAAGATCTGAGTCATCAAACCACTCCATTGAAGAGCTCCTCCATTAGAATCTCTCTTCGTGGCTCATTTCCTGCTCCATTGTCCCTCTGCTTATAATAGTTGTACCTCTGGAGTTGATGGTCATGCATCAGCTTTCTACCCTTAAGTCGATGTCGACGTGAATTTTGAGCACATAGCCAGCAGGTCTTGGTCTTGTGTAACTGTACTAGAGTCGATGGCTGCGCATCGGCTTCGCTTCTTGCGCAACAATTTTTTTTTATTTGGCCGATTTTTCTTAATCGGCCCCCAATGTTTCACCGCACGCATGTTTACACACATTTATCTACACATGTTCATCTGACTGTATGCCCCCCGAGCCGAATCTGCCAAATGACTGCAGATATCGGCTTCTACGGTTAGTCAGGGCACTGCACTCGCACGTCGGCTCCGTAAGGATTCATGCTGACTTTCATCTGCCGACGTGTCCGCTGCCCAGTGGATCGTTGCCGAACACAAGCAGAAAATGTGCTGAATATGTGGTGAACATAATTTTGGCCGATTGCTAGAATCGGCCTCCATATCCATTGGAGCGTTGACTGAAGGTTCTGTAATGCTCCTTCATAGTTTTTGGGGCCGATCACAAGGATCAGCCTCTCCCCGTTTGCTCATTGCTTTGTCTTCGCTACTCGGTCAGGCTGGATAAAACCAACCCAACCTCTGACTTGATGCGCCTGCTGTCGTCCACCTTGAGTGCATCGTAGACTCGTGGAGCACTAAGCTCCGTCGGAAGGACGAGCACCATATTTGTACTAGCCGATGTTTTATCATCGGCTTTCCTTTGCTTGGGGCACCACTCCATTTTCCGTGGACGACCCTCTTCATCCAGGGTTCGCTGAACTTTCGCAGCCAGATCAGGCCGTGCCTTCCTTAGCGTATGCAGGTATAACCTTTCGGCTTCCTCCAGGCCGCGCAATCGTTGAACCCTGCGCTTTTGTGAACGGCTGAGTCCGTCAGGGCACCACCTTGGATGGTGATACCTGTCTTCTTCTTCTTCTTGTCCCTCGTCTTCGGAATCCTCAAGATCTGCCCACCGAGGGGACTCAGCACGTTTGCTCTGTGGCGGGAGAGGCCCTAAGCGCTTGAACACAGACACGTTGGCTGCCTCCTTCTTCTTCTGGTTGCATTCTGGGCAATTGCCGATTGTGGGCAATCGGCTCATTCCTGAATCCCAGCAGTGTCTGAAGAAGGGGCAGTCCCAGTGCCTGGCGTTGTCATCTTGCTCCCTTGATCCTTCCGTGGCGCGGCGCTCGTGCTCCTCCTCATCGCGATCATGCCGACGATGTCTTCTGGCTTCTCTAGCCAGGCGATCTCCTTCATCATCATAGCTGGACCGTCGGCGTTGGTCATACTGACTCACATATTTGTTGAGGAGGTGATCAGAGAGGGTCGCCGATATCTCATGTTCTTCACTTCTCCCTCTCGTGACGTAGCGCTTGCCGTCATGACGGAGCCGATCGCGTGGAGCGGCCTCCTCTCGTGTCCTTGCTACGAGAGCTGCTGCCCTCGTCTCCATCTTTGCCGCAGTGGTTCCCGTGTCCTACCATGTTGATGCTGAACGAGGATCCTGGCCGGCAACCTTCGTGGTAAGTGCATTCCACCATGTTAACGGCGGGAAAGGGCTGGGTGTCGACCTTCATGGCGTATCGGTTGAAAATTAGGCGCCCTTTTCAATCGCCGCTTGGATGTGCCGACGCCATACCCTGCAGTCGTTGGTGGCATGGGAGAGCGAGTTGTGCCATTTACGATATGGCTTTCCGTTCAGCTCTTGCACCGTGGGGAATTTGAGACCTTCGAGAATCGTCAACCTGTTTCTCCTTGAGCAGGAGGTCGAAGATTTGCTCGGTCTTGGTCACGTCAAAATCAAATCCCCGGGTGGGCCTCGGTGGCTTTACCCATTTGTAGGGCACGGGGGTTCCTCCCCGAGTCCATTCAGCCACTGCTACCTCTTGGTCTCCCGCAGGAACTTCGTCTTCCTCTGCATTGACCAGGACTACTGCACGTTTGAACTTGTCTTGGTACAGGTCCGGGTGGCGCTGTTCATATGCCGATAGTTTCTGAACCATATGCGCCAGTGAGGGATAATCTGCTTGGGAGGCCATGTCCTTGAGCTGTGTTGCAAGGCCTGCTACTGCCAACTCGACTGCTTCTTTTTCAGTTATACGAACCGAATAACATCGGTTCCTAAGATTCCCGAAGCGCCGGATGTATTCTCGTCACAGTTTCTCCGCGCTTCGACGTAGTTGTGCTAGATCGGCAATGCCGGACTCGGAAGCCTCCGAATGGTACCGCATATGGAACTGCTCTTCCAACCGCTTCCAAGTCCGGATGGAGTTTGGTGGCAAAGAGGTATACCATCCGAAAGCCGATCCCGTGAGGGACCGTGGAGAAGAGCCTCACGCGTAGCTGATCCGACACCGAAGCCGGTCCTAGTTGTGCCAAATATCGGCCGACGTGCTCGATGGAGTCGGAGCCATCCGATCCACTGAATTTGGAGAAATCAGGGAGCCGATACTTAGGTGGCAGTGGGATCATCGCGTACTCGTCGGGGTACGGCTTGGAATAGTCGATTGCCCTCCTTTTCGGCACCATGCCAAACTGGTCTCTCAGTATAGTACTGATCTGATCCGCTGCGCTGGCTGCAGGAGTTGAACTCTGAAGATTCGCCAGGGTGGCGTACTTAGCCAGCCATGTTTGCTTTTCCAGCTCTGAGCCAACAGCAGGAGCTGAGCTCTGGAGGTTCGTCGGGGTGGCGTACTTAGTTAGCCACGTCTGCTTCTCAAGCTCTGTCGCTGACGTTCCTCCCGTTTTCCCAGAAGTCCCTGATGTTGTGGCCTGGTTTGTGAGTGCCCAGTTGCCACAATCTGGCACATACGTGCACGTGTACCCGTGAGGGATCTCCTTGGGCGCCTCGGGCAAGAACTGGTAGTCACTAGGGTCACCACCAATCTTGTACATGACGAATGCCGGTGTAGCCGGCACTTCAGCTGGTGCTGCCAATGCATATGGCAGCGGTGGACGGGACTGGAGTGGCAACTCTCCTTGATGCGTCCCGAGAGCTGGTCCTGACGGCGAGTATTGGCACCTCATGATCTCCTGGATCACGCGAAGAGCGACACGCTCCAACGTGTTGACCAGGTTCTCAGAGTGACGGTGTAGCGAGTGAGCCACCAAGTAGTTGATCTCCTGCCGTAGGCCCCTGGTGCGTTCCTCCGACGGGGCAGAGAGGTCTATCCCATCGAGTGCACCTTCCGGTGAGAATCCCTTCCATCTGATGCCATGGGAACGGGTTCTTCGAAAAGAGCCGATGAGGTCGGCTTCGAGGGTGACTTTGATCTCGTCATACCTCTTCTTGAGCTCGTCGGGCAGCTCCTCGTAGGTGACCGAGCATGCCGTCCGCCATCTCGGATGTAGATGGCGATGTGGTTGATGTAGAAGATTGTCCCACCGGGCGTGCCGAATGTGTTGACTGCCAAAACCCACCGGCGGGCAGCGACCGTCAACACCGTAGAGCCGGGAACAGCCTAGAGCTGCGGCCGGCTGAGACCCCTCCGAGCGACGGCCCGCAAAGCTCTTCTCGGTCAAACGTCCGATGCGAAGTGCAAGGGCGTGCCACCTGACCTATACCTGGTCGTGAAGGTGATGGAGATGCCTCGCTTAGTTTCCTGCATGGCATACACGTAAACATTAAATACGAGCCTCGATCGGCTCTCGAGTTATCTCCGTGAATCGGCTCAAAGAGCCGATCCACCCATGATTCGTACGGGGTGCACGAATATATGGTGGTCCTGCTTGATCAAGATAAAGCTAATGAGATCTACGACGATTTAGGGTTTTCACCGCATAATCGGATCATCCTACTCCAGGTTGGGCCTCGCGGCCACGCACGGTGATCGTAAGCCGATCCTAAACAAGGCCTAAAAACCAACACGAAGTTGATCCCCGGAACATCCTGTTTAGGACTTGCGAACGACACCCTACGTGCCGCTGGATCCTCCCTCCCTTTGTAAGGCCTAACTATTGCAGATATTAAACTAATCCTTGTAGAACAAGGAGCAATCGTAACGGATCAGATCTACTAAATAATGATCAAGCGGGGTGCCGCCCCCACACCTGAGATAGGTGTGAGGGCGGCTAGATATGCAAGGGTTGCACTACGCTAGCATGTTACGCGAAGAACTATGCTAACCCTAACAAATCTATGATAACTACATTGCTCGCCATCAACAAGGCTTCAGTACGAGCAACGCATGAACAACGTGGAGCTTGTGCTGCCTAGATCGCAAGATGCGATCTAGGCAGCATGTCGCTACCGGATAGAAACCCTCGAGACGAAGGAGTTGGCGATGCGCCGAGATTGGTTTGTTTGGGTTGAACGTGAGTTGTTGTTTATTCCATAAACCCTAGGTACATATTTATAGTCCAAGGGACTTTCTAATCCAGGCGTGCACCTAACCGTGCACGGGTAAAATTCTAACTTCTAACTTAAGATACGATCTAATAAATTACAGATACAAAGGCAAACTAGCCCAAACTTGGTACACAAGGCCGATTCATGCATTTCTTCCATATACATATCTTCAAGCCCATCTTGATCATGGCCCACCTCTGACTTGGTCAAATTCTGGTGATAACATTGACTGCCAAAACCCACCGGCGGGCAGCGACTGTCAACACCGTAGAGCCGGGAAGAGCCTAGAGCTGCGGCTGGCTGAGACCCCTCCGAGCGATGGCCCGCAAAGCTCTTCTGGTCACACGTCCGATGCGAAGTGCAAGGGCGTGCCACCTGACCTATACCTGGTCGTGAAGGTGATGGAGATGCCTCGCTTAGTTTCCTCGCATGGTATACACGTAAACATTAAATACGAGCCTCGATCGGCTCTCGAGGTTATCCCGTGAATCGGCTCAAGGAGCCGATCCACCCATGATTCGTACGGGGTGCACGAATATATGGTGGTCCTGCTTGATCAAGATAAAGCTAATGAGATCTACGACAATTTAGGGTTTTCACCGCATAATCGGATCATCCTACTCCAGGTTGGGCCTCGCGGCCACGCACGGTGATCGTAAGCCGATCCTAAACAAGGCCTAAAAACCAACACGAAGTTGATCCCCGGAACATCCTGTTTAGGACTTGCGAACGACACCCTACGTGCCGCTGGATCCTCCCCCCCTTTGTAAGGCCTAACTATTGCAAATATTAAACTAATCCTTGTAGAACAAGGAGCAATCGTAACGGATCAGATCTACTAAATAATGATCAAGCGGGTGCCGCCCCCACACCTGAGATAGGTGTGAGGGCGGCTAGATATGCAAGGGTTGCACTACGCTAGCATGTTACGCGAAGAACTATGCTAACCCTAACAAATCTATGATAACTACGTTGCTCGCCATCAACAAGGCTTCGAGTACGAGCAACGCATGAACAACGTGGAGCTTGTGCTGCCTAGATTGCAAGATGCGATCTAGGCAGCATGTCGCTACCGGATAGAAACCCTCGAGACGAAGGAGTTGGCGATGCGCCGAGATTGGTTTGTTTGGGTTGAACGTGAGTTGTTGTTTATTCCATAAACCCTAGATACATATTTATAGTCCAAGGGACTTTCTAATTCAGGTGTGCACCTAACCGTGCACGGGTAAAACTCTATTTTCTAATCTAAGATGCGATCTACTATAATTACAGATACAAGGGCAAGCTAGCCCAAACTCAGCATAACAGGCCGATTCACGTAATTCTACCATGTATATTCTTCAAATCCATCTTGATCGCGGCCCACCTCTGACTCGGTCAAATACTGGTGATAACACATGCCCCCCTGGTTTTGGAATTGATAATTCCAAAATCACTCTGCTTTCTTTCGTCGGGTCATGTCGTGGCAGAACCGTTGCAGTATCCTTCATCATGATGCCTTGCCTTCTCAACTTCTCCGCGTGACTTGGCAGTTTTTTTTTTCTTAGGCACCACTTCCTTGGAAACTACTGTGGCATTGAATTTCCACTATATCCCTTTTATTTAACCGCTACGAACAGTTCTCCCCTGCATCTCCTTCGCATTAGCACTCCAAAAGCCCTCCTGCGCCACCATGTCTTCTTCCTCCTCTGCCCCATCGGATCTTGCCAGCCAGTCCTCCACGTCCCGTGAGCCGACGCCGGAGTACAACCCGGCGGAGGTCCACGCGGCCAACACCCGCCGCGCCATTGCGGCCGGGGAGGAGTTTAGCCATGACTTCTCCATCTGGTCAGAGGACGACAAGTCCCTGACCGACGGGGAGAGCGACCTCCGCTTCCTCACCGTTGGGGAAACGGAGGAGGAGAGCGACGACGACAGCTTCTCCTGCGACTTCACCTCTTCAGAGGAGGAGGAGGAGCAGGAAGAGGAGGAGGATGACACCTCCTCCGACGAGCCGCCGGCCAAGCGGTTCTGCCCTTGGCCGGGCAACCTCAGCGATTTCGACAGCGACGATGACGCTGACGAAGAAGATGAGGACAATGAGGGCCCGGTCGGCGGCCACTGGAGCGATGACGAGCCCGCCGGAAGCAGCGCCGATAGCGGCGACGACGGCGACGACGAGGGCAGTGACGGCCCGTAGATAGGACCTCTAGAATAGGGCCAGTAGTAGTAGATGGGGCAATGTATCCCCTAGTATTTCCTTTTGAGAGCAATCAGCTCTTTATGTAAGAAATCTCGCCTATCAATGAAGAACTTTTCCCCAATTTGATTTTGCCGATTTCTTCTGAGTTTAATTTAGCCGATTCCCTCTTCCACTGACCTTGCCGATTCGTCCCCTTTGCCAATGCGTAATGAGCCGATAGCAACGCATCGGTCCTTTGAAATTCACCCTTCCCTTCTTCAACTGATGATTTTCTAAATCTGGTGGAAAATGCAGAATCTTCAGGAAAACCTTTGAATTTTTCCAACCAAACCCAATGATCCTCTTCAGTACTCCTCATTTGTGAAGAAGGTTGCAATGAAAGATCAGCCGATAGTATCCCAATCGGCTCCTTAAACAAAGCAAAACAGAGTATCCACCAGGCCTGCTACCCCCCGAGCCTTACTCAAGGCGAGAATGTCAGAGAGAATGCGCCAAAGCCGATCCCCTTTCTTCCTTAGATAGCCGATATACCCCTTCTGTCAACACGGCTGAACTAATATCAGCAAGAAGTTTCAGGAACCCGGATCGGCTCGAAGCAACCTCCATTGTTTTACTCCTGCGACGAAGCAGAAGGCACCACAGTTGGCCGGGATTTGGTGGAGATTCAGTAAACCTCGCAGAATTCCACTAGAGTCGATGGCTGTACATCGGCTGCTTCTCAATTCTAAAGTCGATGCCCTTGCATCGGCTGTCCAAAGTTTTTTTTTTACTGGCCGATTTTCTCCTATCGGCCCCCAATATTTCATTTGCACACATGTCCTCCTGCATCTGTTCCCAAGTTCATCGTGTTTAGGTGCCCCCCGAGCCGAATCTGTCAGGGCATGGCAGATATCGGCTCTGTAATTCATACGTTGGCTCCGGTAGGAACAAGGACGGACACAAGCAGAACATGTGGTGAGGATAATTTTGGCCGACTGCTGGGATCGGCCTCCATGATGATTGAAGCATTGACTGAAGGTTCCGTAATGTCCCTTCAAAGATTTTTGGGGCCGATCACAGGGATCAACCTCGCCATGCTTGATCATCGCTTCGCTTCAGCTACATGGTCAGGCCAGTGGATAAAACCAGCTTAACCCTTCCCTTCGACACGTCGATGCGCTCGCAGTCATCCAAATTGATACCTGAGAGGGGTTCTTGGCCTGCTGCTTCCCATGCGTTCATGCCAGCCGTTGAAATTTCGGCTGAGTCATCGGCCTGGACGACCTCTACCTCATCTCCATCCCACTGTATTATGCATTGGTGCATCGTGGAGGGAATGCAGCAGTTTGCGTGGATCCAATCTCTTCCTAGCAGAACAACATAAGTGCTCATGCTATCGATGATGAAGAATGTTGTAGGGATAGTTTTCCTTCCTACGGTCAAATCCACGTTCAGAACTCCTTGTGCCTCAGACGCTTGGCCGTTGAAATCGCTCAATGTCACGTTGGTCTTGATTAGATCCGAGCTAGAGCGTCCCAGCCGACGTAGCATAGAGTACGGCATGATGTTGACTGCCGCTCCGGTGTCCACCAAGCATCTTATTTACAGGCCTTCCATCGATATATCCTCGCAAGTACAGTGGCCTTCAGATGTCTGTAGCTCTTTTCTCGTGGCTTCTCAAAGATAACCGGCCGTGGGCCGCAGTCAAGTTGTGCCACGGGTACCTCGTCTAATCCTGGAGCACTGAACTCCGAAGGGAGGATGAACACCATGTTTGTACCAGCCGATGTTTCATCATCGGCTTTCCTTTGCTTGGGACGCCACTCCATTTTCCGTGGACGACCCTCTTCATCCAGGGTTCGCTGAACTTTTGCAGCCAGATCAGGCCGTGCCTTCCTTAGCGTATGCAGGTATAACCTTTCGGCTTCCTCCAGGCCGCGCAATCGTTGAACCCTGCGCTTTTGTGAACGGCTGAGTCCGTCAGGGCACCACCTTGGACGGTGATACCTGTCTTCTTCTTCTTCTTGTCCCTCGTCTTCGGAATCCTCAAGATCTGCCCACCGAGGGGACTCAGCACGTTTGCTCTGTGGCGGGAGAGGCCCTAAGCGCTTGAACACAGACACGTTGGCTGCCTCCTTCTTCCTCTGGTTGCATTCTGGGCAATTGCCGATTGTGGGCAATCGGCTCATTCCTGAATCCCAGCGAGTGTCCGAAGAAGGGGCAGTCCCGATGCTCGGCGTTGTCATCTTGCTCCCTTGATCCTTCCGTGGCGCGGCGCTCGTGCTCCTCCTCATCGCGATCATGCCGACGATGTCTTCTGGCTTCTCTAGCCAGGCGATCTCCTTCATCATCATAGCTCGACCGTTGGCGTTGGTCATACTGACTCACATATTTGTTGAGGAGGTGATCAGAGAGGGGTCGCTGATATCTCATGTTCTTCACTTCTCCCTCTGTGACGTAGCGCTTGCCGTCATGACGGAGCCGATCGCGTGGAGCGGCCTCCTCTCGTGTCCTTGCTACGAGAGCTGCTGCCCTCGTCTCCATCTTTGCCGTAGTGGTTCCCGTGTCCTACCATGTTGATGCTGAACGAGGATCCTGGGCCGGCAACCTTCGGGGGTAAGTGCATTCCACCATGTTAACGGCGGGAAAGGGCTGGGTGTCGACCTTCATGGCGTATCGGTTGAAAATTAGGCGCCCTTTTCTATCGCCGCTTGGATGTGCTGACGCCATACCCTGCAGTCGTTGGTGGCATGGGAGAGCGAGTTGTGCCATTTGCAGTATGGCTTTCCATTCAGCTCTTGCACCGTGGGGAATTTGAGACCTTCAGGAATCGTCAACTGTTTCTCCTTGAGCAGGAGGTCGAAGATTTGCTCAGTCTTGGTCACGTCAAAATCAAATCCCTCGGGTGGGCCTGGTGGCTTTACCCATTTGCAGGGCACGGGGGTTCCTCCCCGAGTCCATTCAGCCACTGCTACCTCTTGGTCTCCCGCAGGAACTTCGTCTTCCTCTGCATCGACCAGGACTACTGCACGTTTGAACTTGTCTTGGTACAGGTCCGGGTGGCGCTGTTCATATGCCGATAGTTTCTGAACCATATGCGCCAGTGAGGGATAATCTGCTTGGGAGGCCATGTCCTTGAGCTGTGTTGCAAGGCCTGCTACCGCCAACTCGATCGCTTCTTTTTCAGCTTATACGAACCGAATAACATCGGTTCCTAAGATTCCTGAAGCGCTGGATGTATTCTGTCACAGTTTCTCCGCGCTTCTGACGTAGTTGTGCTAGATCGGCAATGCCAGACTCGGAAGCCTCTGAATGGTACTGCATATGGAACTGCTCTTCCAACTGCTTCCAAGTCTGGATGGAGTTTGGTGGCAAAGAGGTATACCATCCGAAAGCCGATCCCGTGAGGGACTGTGAGAAGAGCCTCACGCGTAGCTGATCCGACACTGAAGCCGGTCCTAGTTGTGCCAAATATCGGCCGACGTGCTCGATGGAGCTGGAGCCATCTGATCCACTGAATTTGGAGAAATCAGGGAGCCGATACTTAGGTGGCAGCGGGATCATCGCGTACTCGTCGGGGTACGGCTTGGAATAGCCGATTGCCCTCCTTTTCGGCACCATGCCGATCTGGTCTCTCAGTATAGTACTGATCTGATCCGCTGTGCTGGCTGCAGGGGTTGAACTCTGAAGATTCACCGGGGTGGCGTACTTAGCCAGCCATGTTTGCTTTTCCAGCTGACATGGGTATACCCTTTGGGTACCCATTATTGGTATACCTGGATCGGCTCGGCCCAATATGGAGAAGGCCCAACAAGGCAACCCGAAGAAGTAGTCGACTAGGACTCTTGTAAAACCCTAGGCTGGTTGCATATATAAAGCTAGCCAGTGGCACCCGAAATAAGGAGGTCAACATATAGACATAGAGATAGACAACATAGCTCCGCCGACGGCGACACCATGTAAACATATTGTGATCATATAGTGGATTGCTAGCAGCACGTAGGGATCCTCCACCGAGGGGACCCGAAGCTGGGTACGTCGTGTGCCTAATCTCGACCCCGGAATCTCCATCGTCGCTCTTCCCGAAAACCCTAGTCTACAATATGTAGGCATTGCCGAGGTATTCCCTCGTCAATTGGCGCCGTCTGTGGGAATCGCGGCGGCTGGATTTTGTCATCCGGGCGGGATCCTTCGTCATCTACGACAACAGCCAGACTGAATCATCCAGAGCTCGACATCAACGCTGCCGATCGATCGGGAAAAAGACTTGTGGCCGCGGCCGGTTTGCCATCCACGGACATGAATCGCACCACCGTTTCTCTCAAAGAAAAATTCTTTTCTCATGTGGGTTTCACGTGACCGACCATGGAGCGCAGATTCCATCTAATCCATGGAGTAAAGGCTGTGCAGTTTCCGCGACAGATTCCATCTAATCTCATCTATTCTTTTTCCCTTGGTGGTTATTGATTATTTTATTTGAATCTAACTACCTACACGACATGTATTTTTTCTGAGATCATTGGTACAAGATTGGATGGGGGGACAACTTCAGCGACCGGAGCCGATGAAACACCATACGTAGCAGGGTCGTACAAGGAGGAGACCACCATATCAGCGCTTCTCGGCAACTTGTACCGATTCATGGAGTCGACAAGGCGTTCGTTCTACTTGATCGTCCTCAACGTGGTCAACTTCTTCGGCTACGTCAAGGCGGCAGCGTGGCCGCTGAACTCCATGACCAACCCCAGCGCGGCAATGTGCAGCTGCTCGTAAAACAGAGTTATCGGGTCAAGTTCCAGAAATAAGAAAAAGGCAACTAGCCGACCGACACAAGTACCAGGAAGAACGAACAGTTTTGGCACGTGTTGATCGACATAACCGCGGACTCAAGCCTGAAGTACCATCAGAACCATCAGGAGCTATTTTTCCAATCAAATAAAACTTCGACCACTCGGCTGTCGCGGACTCGCCGCTACGCAGTCACCACGCTTGGGGCTCACCCATCGCGGATTCACCACATCGACTGCGTCCTCTTCATCGACTGCGTCCACCACATCTAAAACATCCACCGCTTCGACTGTGTCTGCCGGACGATTTACCTCCACATCGACTTCGTCGCGCCCGATAAAAAGCTAAGTGTTCCTCTTCCAAGAGTTAATTATTATTTATCTTTCGCCACACCCAAATACTCGGGGGCTGCACCATTACATCGTTAATATTAGTACACCAGATTCCTTGGATACTACAAATGAATTTATCTTCTTCGGCTCAGTGGACATATCTTCTTAGGCTCAGTGGATTTATCTTGTTCGGCTCTGGATATATCTTCTTCGGCTCAGTGGATTTGTTTTCGGCTTAGTGAAACTACCTTCTTCGGATCAGTGGATTCATCTTCTTCGGCTTGTTGGACTTTTCTTCATCGGATTCATCTTATAAGATTCATCTATATGTATATTACTGGTTTACTCTTATACAACATTACCCGAGGCGTTTCGGGTCAGTGGATTTATCATCTATGATTATTACTGGATTTAATTTCTTCGGGTCAGTGAATTTATTTTTTCCGGATTCATCTATATGGATACTATTAAGTTTACTCTTATACAATACTACCCGATGAGCTTCCGGGTCAATGGATTCATCTTCTATGGCCATTACTGGATTTATTTTCTTCGGTCAATGGATTCATCTTCTATGATATCAGCGGATTCATCTTCTATGATTATTACTGGATTCTTCGGGCCAATGAATTCATCCTCTATGATATCGACGAATTTATCTTCAATATATGCTCTATATTTAATGGCATCTTCAATATGGATTCATCTAAAATACTTCATCTGGGATTCATCTTCGTATATTATTGTCTATGGCTTCATCTTAAATAGCTTCACCAAATATGATACCGCGACTCCATCAACTTATTTCGACGTCACGCCTAACGTTCAGGGGCTCGACAACGATTTCGCCTCGGGTCACAACTGCGACACAACAATCATGACATCACCTCAGCAACGCTCGGGGGCTCGGCTATTTCTTCATCAACAATTTCGCGGCATCCACTTTTGCTATTTGGTGGTTTCTACTTTGGCTAGATTTCTTATCTACACTCGAAGACTTCATCATGCATCGACTTCGTCGTGTCAAAAAAGCTAAGTGTTCTTTTATTTTGCACAAAGTTGATTATCATTTACTTTCGTCGCACCCGACGCTCGGGGGCTGCACGGCATATATTCACTTTACATATCATCAAATCCGAACATCTGACACCGCATGCGAAAAAGAGAGTCAAGGAAAAGATAGAAAAAGTTTGTTTATTTGTGCAGGAGAAAGAAAATTTCAAAGTATATAAGAGAGAACCCGACGAAATTGTCTACAGGGAGAACTCGACGAAATTGTCTTCAAGAAAGAACAGGACCCGACGAAATTTTCCTGAAGGAGGAACCCGAAAAATTATCCTCGGGGAGGACCCGAAGAATTATACTCAAGGAGGTGCCAAAGAATTATACTCAAGGAGGTGCCGAAGAATTATACTCAAGGAGGTGCCGAAGAATTATCCTCAAGGAGGTGCCGAAGAATTATACTCAAGGAGGTGCCGAAGAAATTGTCCTCAAAGAGGACCCGAAGAATTATCCTCAAGGAGGACCCGAAGAAATTTTCCTGAGGGAGGAATTCGACGAAATTATCATCAAGGAGAAACCAAAAAAAAAAAAAAAAAAAAAAAGGGGAGAAAAAAAAAGAGGATGGACAAATCTTCGGGTCCATTGACTCGTCATTTGTTCTGAGCAAGAGCATCGGCGATGTGCTTGACGACAATATAGAAGCACCAATATATTCGGCTGTCTCATCAAGCCCGAGAGAAAAATATAGAAGAACCCGCAAAATGGGTCATTGCATCAGCCGAACAAGGCACTCGACAATATATTCTCGAACGCCAAAGTTGCGATCAATTTCTGGATGCCGCAAATTTGCGAAGGTAAGACCCCGGATCCGTTCTCGCCGGGCGTGGCATCGCCGAAGACCGCGCTCCGCTACTTTTATCCGTATCACCGGATACGAAGAAAAATCCTAACGGACGCGTTAGGTACCCGATAAATATGATTGGGACTCGACAGAATGGTAAGACCTTAAGCGGCACTCGTCGAAGTTTACACCAGTATCCCGAGATCATGTCCAGGGACGTGATCTTGAAGTAGGTTTTTGCGGATTGCCACTAGAGCAGCTTAACTAGTACCTGATCCGTCGATGAACTAGCCCCAATTACCATTATCCCTGTACAATATAGATATGGATGTCAAATAAAATAGCAACGGTCTCGAGTCGATAAAAGAGGGGCTGCGCCCGTAAATATAGTCAAGTTCTTTATCGAGTAGTACAACTTGAGCCTATGCCTAGGTGCAAGCACCTGCCCATAGGCTCGGGGGCTACTCTTATCGAGAGTATTGTTCACCCTCCCGATAAGATACAAGAAAGAGGAAAAATTGTGGTATCGGTTAAAAGCAAGTTGAGCCTACACCCAAGTGCAAACACTTGGATGTAGCCTCGGGGGCTACTCCCATCGGGAGCGCTGGTCGCGCACCCGATAGAAAAATAACTTCGACAGTATCTATGACAGTCAAGGTTTGTAGACTCAACTCGATTCCACGACTCGAGTGGAGCCTACTCCCATCGGGAGCCCATGGATTTCATCAAGTCCTCCAGAAATATAGTTAAGATCTTCATCGAGTAGTACAACTTGAGTCTATGCCCAAGTGCAAGCACTTGCCCATAGACTCGGGGGCTACTCCCATCGGGAGCGCTGCCGCGCACCCGACAGAAAAACAATATGGAGAATCATCGACATCATCTACACTACACAAGATCTACGACATGGACCTCGCCTTGTATTTCTTCGACTTCGGAGATGATTATGCTTGGAGTCTCTACGCAAGTCTTCGACTTCCCTAGACACTCGGGGGCTACTGACATGGGTATACCCTTTGGGTACCCATTATTGGTATACCTGGATCGGCTCGGCCCAATATGGAGAAGGCCCAACAAGGCAACCCGAAGAAGTAGTCGACTAGGACTCTTGTAAAACCCTAGGCTGGTTGCATATATAAAGCTAGCCAGGGCACCCGAAATAAGGAGGTCAACATATAGACATAGAGATAGACAACATAGCTCCGCCGACGGCGACACCATGTAAACATATTGTGATCATATAGTGGATTGCTAGCAGCACGTAGGGATCCTCCACCGAGGGGACCCGAAGCTGGGTACGTCGTGTGCCTAATCTCGACCCCGGAATCTCCATCGTCGCTCTTCCCGAAAACCCTAGTCTACAATATGTAGGCATTGCCGAGGTATTCCCTCGTCACCAGCTCTGAGCCAACTGCAGGAGCTGAGCTCTGGAGGTTCGTCGGGGTGGCGTACTTAGTTAGCCACGTCTGCTTCTCAAGCTCTGTTGCTGACGTTCCTCCTGTTTTCCCAGAAGTAACTGATGTTGTGGCCTGGTTTGTGAGTGTCCAGTTGCCACAATCTGGCACATACGTGCACGTGTACCCGTGAGGGATCTCCTTGGGCGCCTCGGGCAAGAACTGGTAGTCACTAGGGTCACCACCAATCTTGTAGTCGACGAATGCCGGTGTAGCCGGCACTTCTGGTGCTGCCAACGCATATGGCAGCGGTGGACGGGACTGGAGTGGCAACTCTCCTTGATGCGTCCCGAGAGCTGGTCCTGACAGCAAGTACTGGTGCCTCATGATCTCCTGGATCACACGAAGAGCGACACGCTCCAACGTGTTGACCAGGTTCTCAGAGTGGCGGTGTAGCGAGTGAGCCACCAAGTAGTTGATCTCCTGCCGCAGGGACCTGGTGCGTTCCTCCGACGGGGCAGAGAGGTCTATCCCATCGAGTGCACCTTCCGGTGAGAATCCCTTCCATCTGATGCCATGGGAATGGGTCCTCTGAAAAGAGCCGATGAGGTCGGCTTCGAGGGTGACTTTGATCTCGTCATACCTCTTCTTGAGCTCCTCGGGCAGCTCCTCGTAGGTGACTGGCGTGCCGTCCGCCATCTCAGATGTAGATGGCGATGTGGTTTATGTAGAAGATGGTCCCACCGGGCGTGCCAGAATGTGTTGACTACCAAAACCCACCGGCGGGCAGCGACTGTCAACACCGTAGAGCCGGGAAGAGCCTAGAGCTGCAGCTGGCTGAGACCCCTCCGAGCGACGGCCCGCAAAGCTCTTCTGGTCACACGTCCGATGCGAAGTGCAAGGGCGTGCCACCTGACCTATACCTGGTCGGGAAGGTGATGGAGATGCCTCGCTTAGTTTCCTCGCATGGCATACACGTAAACATTAAATACGAGCCTCGATCGGCTCTCGGGTTATCTCGTGAATCGGCTCAAGGAGCCGATCCACCCATGATTCGTACGGGGTGCACGAATATATGGTGGTCCTGCTTGATCAAGATAAAGCTAATGAGATCTACGACGATTTAGGGTTTTCACCGCATAATCGGATCATCCTACTCCAGGTTGGGCCTCGCGGCCACGCACGGTGATCGTAAGCCGATCCTAAACAAGGCCTAAAAACCAACACGAAGTTGATCCCCGGAATATCCTGTTTAGGACTTGCGAACGACACCCTACGTTTCGCTGGATCCTCCCCCCCTTTGTAAGGCCTAACTATTGCAGATATTAAACTAATCCTTGTAGAACAAGGAGCAATCGTAACGGATCAGATCTACTAAATAATGATCAAGCGGGTGCCGCCCCCACACCTGAGATAGGTGTGAGGGCGGCTAGATATGCAAGGGTTGCACTACGCTAGCATGTTACGCGAAGAACTATGCTAACCCTAACAAATCTATGATAACTACGTTGCTCGCCATCAACAAGGCTTCAGTACGAGCAACGCATGAACAACGTGGAGCTTGTGCTGCCTAGATCGCAAGATGCGATCTAGGCAGCATGTCGCTTACCGGATAGAAACCCTCAAGACGAAGGAGTTGGCGATGCGCCGAGATTGGTTTGTTTGGGTTGAACGTGAGTTGTTGTTTATTCCATAAACCCTAGATACATATTTATAGTCCAAGGGACTTTCTAATTCAGGTGTGCACCTAACCGTGCACGGGTAAAACTCTATTTTCTAATCTAAGATGCGATCTACTATAATTACAGATACAAGGGCAAGCTAGCCCAAACTCAGCATAACAGGCCGATTCTCGTAATTCTACCATGTATATTCTTCAAATCCATCTTGATCGCGGCCCACCTCTGACTCGGTCAAATACTGGTGATAACACTTTGGTGTGTTGGTCCTCTAAGAAGAAAAATTGTGTCTCCGTCTCCACCGCGGAAGCCGAGTATATTGTCGCGGTAAGCAGTTGTGCTCAAATCTTGTGGATGAGGCAAACCTTGCGGGATTATGGACTCGAGTATAGCAAGGTGCCTCTTTTGTGTGACAATGAGAGCGCAATCAAGATCGCCTACAATCCGGTTCTTCATGGCAAGACGAAGCACATTGAGATACGGAACCACTTCATCCGGGATCACATTGCTCATGGAGATATTGTACTATCCTACATTGGCACCAAGGAGCAATTGGCGGACATCTTCATGAAGCCCTTGGATGAGAAGCGTTTCATTGAGTTGAGGCATTAGCTAAACATCATTGATCCATCGAACTTTGCTTGACCGTCGTGCGCACATACCACTCCTAACCTTTATATGTAGATGAAAGGCACGCATGAACATAGGGGGAGTGCGGTTTAAATCTATTGAGCTATCCCTCCCCCCCATAATGCATAAAGAAATCCAAAACATATGCTATTTGTCAATTGAGTGACTTATGAGCTTCATGCTGAGTTGTAGTCCGTGAGTCCTAGATACATCTACCCGACCTGACACTACTACACTCTTACACGGTGGCTTTGGCCACCAACCTCCTCTTTGAGGGGTTTTTCGGTTCTTTGTGTTTTTTTTGTGACCTTTCTTTTTGTCCTTCTTCTTTGCTTTCTTTTTCTTCATGTTTTTGGAGAACCTCATTCAAGTTTGTTTTCCCTTTTGGTTTTTGCAAGCTTGGTTGTATGTTCTTTTTCTCCATCCTTCTAGTTTCTTTACCCTCCTTTTTGGTGTTTCGATGCCAAAGGGGGAGAAGTTCCTATGTGGATGGGACCTTTGTTGTTTGTAGCCTTTTGGTTCTAGTTTCTTATCTCTTCTTGCAGCTACATCAACAACCCTATGGAGGCATCTTATGGTGAGTTTGGGTATTCTCAAAGGTATGGTATGATAACTTCACCCAAATCTCCTTGCATGATCTTATGTTGCCTCCATATTGTGCATATGCTACTTGAACATGTCATTTATCCATGATGCATATGTGCTTGGTTTGTAAAAACTAGGGGGAGTGTTGTCTCTAGAACATGTGTATTTGTATTCAAATACATATTCATGATATGGACATGTGTAGGGGGAGCTCCGTCGAGTTTTCACAAATCTAAGTATCACATCATAATATCATATGTTATTGTAAAGTCTTGTGTTGTCATCAAACACCAAAAAGGGGGAGATTGTAAGAGCAAAGTTTAAACCCCAAGTTTTGTGTGCTTGATGACAACACTTGAGTAATCTCACCGTGTGCCTTGAGTATCATTGTTAGATTTGCAAGTGCACGGTGACCTCGCTGGACATATCAAGATCGGAAGACTGAAGTGTAGTTGATAGGCTTTCTGGTTTTGTGTGTGTATCGCGAGGTGACATGGCTGGAGAGAAAAAGGGGAGAAAACCAGTTTTAGCCAGGCCGGTACTACCGGTACCTGTAGCGGTAGTACCGCTACCCCTATAGGTACCGCCCACGGTACCGCTCTGAGTTCTGCGCTGACTGACCCAGAATGCGAGTTGCGGTACCTCTGCAGTACCTGGAGCTGTAGTACCACTCACGAGTGGTAGTACCGCCCACGGTACCGCCCAGGTACCGTAAACTAGTTACGGCAGTACCGCTCTGGTACCGCTCCAGTACCGCTTTGGATCCAGTAAGGTTTGGACCCCATTGCGGTACCTCGAGCGGTACCGCGAGCAGTAGTACCGCTCTGCGTCCACGTGGACCAGATCTGGGGGAATTCAATCTCAGAGCGGTAGTACCGCTTACCCGAAGCGGTAGTACCGCTTAGGCAAAAACTGGACATAACGGTTGGATTTGGAGGAGCCTATTTAAGAGCTCCTTCTTCCCCAACATGATTTTATCTCTTCCCTCTCTCTCTCCTCCATTGTTGTCGACCTTAATCCTTGAGGATCTCCCCAACCATCCAACCAATCTTTCCCAAACATTGAGGAGTGGTGGAGGAGACCCCGATCTATAGTTCTACCAAAGAGATATTTCACCAATACAAGCTACTCCTTAGTGGATCTTGGTGGTAGGGTTCCTATGGTGGGACTTTGGAGATGTGCAGCTATGGAGGCTAGCTTGGTGATGTACTAGCTCCATAGGATGTTGGGAGCATCCTTGTGTGTGGAGCTCGCCCCAACCTTTTGAACGAATCACCGCCTCGACCGGTGCCTTAGTGGAAGAGGGAGAGCACCTTCGTGGAGCTCTCTCGAGGAAGAAGGTGAGGCCTTCCTTCGTGGTGTGGCCGTCTAGTCTCTTGTGTGAGACTAGCACCTCCTCAACGCAGTACGTACTTCCTATTGTGGAAGGAACTGCGGAAACAAACCTCGCCTCGTCTCCGCGCCCCGGTTGTCTCGCTCCTTACTCTTACTATCTTGTTGATTCCTTTACTTGTTGCACTTGTCCTAGGATCATTGTAGGATCACCGCTATCGCTAAAATTCTCACCTTTACCTTCTGTTGCACTAAAAATTGAAAAAGACTAAAACTTGCCGTAGCGCCATTCACCCCCCCCCCCCTCTTGTTCGCTACGATCCATTCAAGCAGGTACATATTCATGGCAAATAAAGGCAAACTAGACAAGCATGAATTGGTGAGCTCAAGCCATCCTGCAGCTCCCAGGTACAGGCCCTGCCATGGCTCAACCCTGTGAGCCACGACCTTCGGCCGAAATCCCTAGTCTGCCACCCTCAGCGGCTTATCACTAATTGGGAGGCCCAGATAAGTGATTGGGAATTTGCCAAGGCGACAATTGAGCAGGTTGGCTACCCATTGTTGTGCAGTCGGGGTGACCCCCATCACCACTACCTCGCTCTTGTCGAAGTTAATCTTCAATCCCGACATATTCTCAAAGCAGAGAAGCAGGGTCTTTAGATTAGCGATACCCACCCCTGTGGGTTCTAACAGAATCATGGTGTCATCCGCGTACTGCAGATGCGTCACCCCTCCCGGAATCAGGTGCGATACTAACCCCTTGACGTGTCCTGCCGCCCTGGCCTTGTTAATGATCGCGGCCAGGCCGTCCACCATAAAATCGAACAGAATCGGCGAGAGTGGGTCCCCCTGTCTCACTTCTCGCGCGTTCCGGAAGAAATGCCCTATTTCCCTGTTAACATTAATCGTTGTCTGGCCACCCCTGACCAGTTGCATCAATCTATGCACCATCATCGCGGAGAAGCCTTTCCTCAGGAGGATCTCTTGGAGGAAGTCCCAAACGACCCTGTCGTAGGCCTTCTCGAAGTCTAGCTTCAGGAGCAAACCCTTTTGCTTCCTGACGTGCAGCTCGTGCACAATCTCATGCAAGGCAAGCGCCCCTCGTGCAGGCATTGCCCCTTAATAAAGTCCATTTGACATCGGTCGATGACCATATGCGCAACGGGAGCTAATTTAATCGCGTAGGCTTTCGCTATAAACTTGAAGATGGCGTTAATAAGCGTTATCGGCCTAAACTGTCTAATGTTATCCGCCCCTTTTACTTTGGGTATGAGAGTGATAATCCCGAAATTGAGCCGCGCAACGTCAACCCTCCCTAGGGCAAAATCGTTGAGGAGCTGCAGGATTGGTCCTCGAAGGGTTCCCCAGAACCTCTTGAAGAAAAGCACTGGCAGGCCATCAAGGCCTGGCGTCGAGTCCTGTTTCATGCTCGCCAGCACCTCGTCTAATTCGTCCGCAGTGAATGTAAGTTCCAGCTCCTTATTTTCCTCCTGGGACACCCTTTGGTTCCCTTCCCAAAGGTTCTGCCCCAGGGCAAACCGCCTGGTCTCCCCGACCGATCCCATGAGGCCCTGGTAGAACATATAAATGTGTTCCATGAGCTCTCGCTGTTCTTGGACCTCCCCTTGGTCCATGATCATCCGCGGTATCGAGCACTTCTCTCTACGCCCATTCGCAATGGCATGGAAGTAGGCCGTACAGGAGTCTCCCCTGAGAGTCCATTGCACACGGCTGCGCTGGCGCCAGTACTCCTCATCAGCCCGGTCCAAGGCCGCTAGTTGGTCTTCCAGGTGGTATCTAAGCGCCCAGCCATCCTCATCCAAGCCCGTGGTGTCCGCCACCTTGTCCAACTCAGAGACTTGTAGGAGCAGGTTAGCCCTGAAGTCCCTTTTCTCCTTGCCCAAGTTGGCCCCCCAACCCTTGAGGAATTGCTGAGTGTTGCGTGCCATGCACTGCCAACGGTCAATGCAGCACATGTGCTCTCCCCACTCCAGGATAAAACTGCGAAGTTTGGCCTTGAGGAGGTCCCCAAACCCCGGGACGCCAAACCACCATGTCTGGAAGAAGAATCTCGGCGGTGCGTGCCTTGTCTCTTCTCCGACAGACAATAGGAGATGCATATGATCTGAACCAATCCTCGTGATCGCCGTAAGAGAGCACAGAGGGAACGCCGCCTCCCAGGCCGACGCCACGAGCACCCGGTCCAAAACACACAGTGTCGGCCGGAGTCGTTTGTTGGTCCAGGTGAAGCGAGCCCCGGTACGCTCCAGTTCCCGCAGGGCCATCGCGGCAATAGGCTCATTAAAACGTCTCACCCTCAACAAGCTGATGTTGTCATTATTTTTCTCATCAGCTGTCCGGATGAGGTTAAAGTCCCCTCCAATGACCACCGGAAATTAGCACCCTGCCACTGCTTGGGTAAGTTCTCCCAGGAACTCGTCCGTGCGTCGATGGTCCGCCGGCCCGTACACCAGGAAGAAACACCACTTCATATTGTTCTTCCGTTGGAGTATAGTAGCCGAGATGAAAAAGGTCCCCTGCCTCCATGCTCCGACATCAAAACACTCATTACGGAAATCGAGAAGCATACCCCCCAGAATGGCCCTCCGCCGGCAGCCAGTTCCAGGCGAACTGGCCCCCGAATTCTAGGCTCCGCAGCTCGGTTGCCGAGAACTCCGATTTGATAGTCTCCTAGAGCCCAATGATGTCCACCTGTTCCCCTCGGATGTATGATTTAAGTTGTGTTCGGCGCCCCTGCTCACCGAACCCGCGGATATTGTATATCAAAGCCCTCATTGTGAAACCGTCCGCCGCCCTCTCCCCTTATGCATCATTAGCGTGGACCGCCGCCCTTTCTTCCGCGATGGCCTACCAGCAGTATGCTTCAGGCCTTGCCTGGCCACTTCCTCCGAACCTGAGTCCGGTTGTTCCCCAGGTCGGCCCTCGACCTGCGGCGAGCCCCGCCCATCCCTGGCGGGCTAGCCGATCCGTGGCCCCGGTGAAGCCACCTCCCCGGTGGCCGTCCGGGCTTCCAATGTCGCCTCGCGGGTCTCCCGCTCAGCCCTCTCCTTCGCTTGTGTCACCGCCATCCTGGCGAGCGCCGCCTGCGCCTCCTCCTTCGCACGAAGGAGAGAGATGGCTGTGGTGACCCTGCATACCACTGCATGTTGTAGTATGCCAGTCGTTGATATAACATTCACGAAGTACCAATCCGCAAATATTACATCCCTCAGAGTAGTACAACAGAACATAGCAGGTCCATAACTCATTCATTTATTATTACAAGCAACATGTACATATCATCTCGGAGCTCCTCTTGGGTCCTAAGAGGGATACTCCTGGGTTCGAGGCGAACCCAACTTAGCTTACAATATAAGAGTCTTACTAGGTTATACATTCATTCTCCTCGAGCAGTTAAGTACTAAAAGTTCGTACTGCTCGGATACTAATACTACTTGGTAGGTCTACACGTGCTCTCCTCCGGAACCCTCCCCGGTTCCGTAGACTATGAGGTAGTCTACACCTTCAACACCTCCAGAGAGGTCTAGTTCTGCATAGCCGATGATTTTGGCTCCTTCAGGGTTGTCGTTGTCCTCCTCCAGATGGTTCAGACAATCTAAGCAGGGGATTAAAGAGTGGTATGAGTACGAGCGTACTCAACAAGTTCATTATAGAAAAGAGGTGTTTAATGCACTAGCTACGATATTAGACCAGAAAGTCTAATACCAATGCAGGTTTTGATAAACATTTCTTCAAGAGGTTGCTTTTATTCCAAAGAAATATGTCCGTCAGCCTTCACCGGTTTACTAGAACTTCATGGAGCTCCTTTCCGACAGCGTTGGCAGTTCCAAATCCCGGAACAGGGAGTGACAGGTCACAATTCTTTACACTCCGCAGAGGTGTGTTGCTTTACCCATAAGAGATCTTAACCTTGGTGCCAACCGGGCAACTTTCCCGTCCACACTTCCTTCGGTGTGAGGCCCGGTATAAGGTCATAGCCAATCATATTCCTCCGCTACCTCGCATACCCACCCTTTTGTAAGATTGTCTTCCCCTATATCTATGGTGAGACCGACCCAGGCATATGTTCTCCCCTATACCGATAAAGTAGACCGTTCCGAACAATTTGTATGCCCTGCCCTATCAACCATAGATAGACCGTTCCGGACACCTTACAATCCATCATAGACCGCATTACCGTGGGGACTTTAGGCTTTCCCAGCCCACCGCTTGTCCCTCAGGATACAAGTGTCTACGGCAAGCGCATCCGTTGATGTACAAGAGGTGGAAATACGATTGACTATTCCGTCCCACTCCAGATCTTATGGTTAACACAGGCATTACGGCACAAGAATCACTGGACGACATTTGTTGTTTAATCCTAGATGGATATAAACCCTTGCAATGGAACCTCCACCATATCAACATAATCCATGGTTCCATTGCCCACCACTTAGTCATATTAATAGTTATGAAAATAGTGGTTTTGCTTTTTATGGAATAGTGATAAACATAGTACTTTGCAAGTAATTTGGTAAAAATACTCAAATGACATGAGCAAGTGATGAACTTGCCTGAACACTGCAAAGTATTGCAGTTGGATGGTGTGGACTGACCCTTGTCCTTTGTTGCTGAAAAATAGCATCATTGTCCGATAAGGGCAATGGTTAAAGAAGCAATTATGCATGGTTCAGCTTTTTAGGGTTGTTTCCCCCCCTTCCGGTGTTTAGGGATACTCTTTTTAGGGTAAAATACTACCTTGAAATATTGTCAAGGTGTTTTTAAAATCCAAAAGAATTTATGGACTTATTTTCATTGTTGAAAATATAAGGTGTGATTTAAATGATTATTTAAATCATCAAATTTGGACTAAATCTTGTTTGTCTTCAAAAATTCCATTTCATATTTTATTATGATAGAGAATTTTATCTTGAGTGGTTTTCATATTTTTAATTTTTTTAGAGCTATTTATCATTTTCTATGTATTTTCAAAGTTTCTGTTTTATTTGGAATTGTGAAAAGTCAAAATTGCCCCTGGGCCCACATGTCAGGGTGGCCCAGTGGGTTAACCCTAACCCGAGCCACACGTTGGGCTCGGTCGGACGCACCCATCCCCTTCCCTTCTCTTCCTCGCGAACCCTAACCCCCTCGCTCTCGCGACTCCCGCGTCGCCGCCGCCTTCGCTGATTTACTCCGGCCGCCACCGGCCATCCCCGCCGGAGAGATTGGTTGCAATCGATCGGCCGCACGATGGCGCCCCGACCGGTCCGTGCCAATCTGTGTTTCCTCGCTGCCATCTCTCGCCCCCATCGCCTCTGCGACGCGGCCATGGTGATTCACGGCGATCTCGTCGTCGCCGACGTTCCAGGTGCTGCGGTGCGGCCGTGTGTCTCACCGTGCCTGCGCTACAGCTCCCGCGCTTCGGCGACCGCCTGGCTTGGCCATGGCTTGGCGCTGCCGTGGCCAGGCTGTGCCGCCACGGTGACGCCGTGGTGCTGCTCCAGGTTAGTGCGCCTCCGTCTTCTTCCTTCCTTCCTTCTCCTCTGTGCCTAGCTCTAGTTACTGGCCTGCTTCTCCTCATGGAGATGCTGGCCATGCCGATGTGCTCTGCTGTGCTGTGCTATGGCTTGGCTCGCTGCTGCGCTATTACTGATGTGCTAGCCATGGATGCGCGTATGCTGCTGCTGTGATGCTGCTCTGTGTATGCTGCTGCCATGATTCCTAGCTTCTGCGTTGTGTTGTTCTTCTCTATCAGTTGCGGTTGTAATTCATGAGCCCTTGCTCATGAGCTTGCTGTGGTGTTGTGCTCAATTTAATTGTTACTGCTGCTGCTATCTTGCTCTTGCCTCTCATGTGGGTGCAATTACTTGCCTCTGGCTTGATCATGATGCATGATCCTTGCCTTTGGCAAGTGCCAGTGCCCTGGTGTGCTATATCTTGTGCTTAATTTCATGAACATGCTCAATTGAGCATTGTTGTTGGCTTATGACGACTATCCAGTGATGACTGTTGTGTGCTATCCTTGTGTAACTTGATCCGATGGTACATCATGCCTTTGATGTGCTTCGGATACAATTATAAAGTCATTAATTTCGTATCCGTTTATTTAGTTATGGCTTGGGTGTATAATATGTTGAGGAAATCGCTTATCGGTGTCAACTCGTCGGTTGGTGATTAGCGATTAATAGGCAAATCGGCTGATTAATCGTACGATAAATGAGTTAATCGGGTGATAAATGAGTTTATCGGCTAATCGGTGACCATCAATTAGTGATTAATCGGATGATTAATCGTTGAATCGGATGATTTTTGAACAGGTGTATTTCTTCGCAGCGGCTATTACGATGCTATGCTTGGCTATAGCAATCTGTAACAAGTGCTAGCAAGCTCCGATGATCATATGATCATCAGTTGCTTGATGATTAACTATTGTGCTTCTGTCTGTGCCTATCTGGTGCTTATCCTGGTGACTGTGTATCACCATGCCTTGTGCTAGTGCAGGTTTTTCTTTATCAAGCATCTGCTGGTGCTTGCAGTGATCCTTGGGATCATTTTCAAGTGTCCTAGTTTCTGGTGACTTATGTGATTAATTTATCTATGTAGCTTGTGCGTGTTTAGTGGATAAATGAGATGAACTGTAATTCAATGATGATTCTTTTCATTGATTTGCTTGAGCTAGAAGGATGCCAACCATTTGTTGGGAACCCTAGCTCATTCTGAACCCTCTGGGTTATGATGTGGTGGCTGAAGGTGTTGGCTGTGGGTTGAGGTGGCCCTGACAGCTCTTTGATGTTGTCATGGGTAGCTCCCCTCTCGTGGCTTTGTTGTGGCTTTCTCATGCTATCTGTTTGATTCCTGAGGGAATTTTCAGTAGCTTTTGATGATGATAAACATAAATAGACACACATGGTCTATCTGTCTGATGGTGTACTGGTTGTAGGTGCTGGATAACTTGGGCTGGCTAGATAGGTGTGCATCCTTGCTGGATTTCCTTGGTTATGCCACTGATCTAGCATAACCAGTGTTCCCTTGGTTCACTTCCTGTTGGTTTCTCCCATATTTGTTTGCACCAACTGACTTTGTAGCCAGATGATGACACAAACAGGGTTTCTACCCTTTTTGTTTCTGTGACATATGCACGTGCTTAATTATGAGCAAAACCATGGTTTGCTCATGTTCATCTGGGTATACCTCACTCCAGCTCCTAGAAATTTGGTGTTGGTGTAGAGGATTGCTTCTGTGATGCTTGGTTTGCTTGCCCTACTCTTCCTTGCAAGCTTGTGGTGCTTGATTAAGTTCTGTGGCTGTTTGAGCAGGTTGAACAGCAGTGCATGTTCTTGTTGTTCTTGTGTTCTTGGTGAACTTACCGAGCTGCTCCTTGTCGATGAATGACTAGGGTTTGCTGTGAAAAGATTTTATGTGGTTTGCTCCTTCTTCTCTGGTCGACAACAAGGCCTGGCAACATGTTGGTGACTCACTGTGTGTGTGGTGTTGTTGTGCATGCACACTAGCTATGTGAGCAGCTAGTGTGTGTGTGTACCTGGTGCTTGGGACTTGGGCTGGTGAGAGGATCAGCTCGGCAGAGCTGTGGTATTATCCACCATTTTCACTTCTTTTCTAATCTGCCAAGTGGCTTTGCCACTTGGCATAACTTGTTTCTCTTCTTTGTGTGTATGCAGGGACTTGAAGATGATCAAGATGAAACTCAAGATCATCTTGATCAAGGAATTCATGAAGATCAACTTTTAGTTTAGGAAATTTTCATTAAGTTGTAATCTTTCTTTTTCTTTTTCCTTTTTATTCAATTCATGTAATGTGTTGTAATATTTCTTATTTCAATTATGGATATTGTAATGACAATGTATCATGTGTGATTATCAATAAAGCTCCAATTTTCTCTAATGAGCTTTACTTAATATTTGTATTGTTCATATTCTTTATTATTTAATATTTCTTTAAAGAATTACCTCAATATTGAATTATGAGATATTCATATGGTGTTTGAATTTGAAATTCAAATGCAACTTGTGTTTGAATTCAATCATGCAACTTAAGTTGTAATGCACTATCTCTCCTCTCTTCTCAAAACCCTAAGTTAGTTAGGTGAGATACAAGTTTGTCGCACTCTCGAAACCCTAACCATGTAAGGTGTCGAGAGAGAAACTTGCCCCCTTCAATGCAGTTTTGTTTTAAAAGCGTGAAATTTCCCCAGAATTTACGATGCAATGCACATCCCTTTCTAAAATCTACCCCTCGATCATCTCTAAACCTGGGACATTACAGCCTTTCCCCCTTAAATAAAACTTCGTCCCGAAGTTGTGGTTATAATACCTGAACAGTTCAGGGTATGTTTTCCTCAGGTCTTCTTCCTTCTCCCAGGTGGCTTCCCTCTCGGGGTGATGTTTCCATTGAATCTTGCAGTACTTAATGGCTCGATTCCTAAGTTGTTTCCAGTTTTCCTCGAGAATCTTAGTTGGCTTCTTGATGTAGGTTAAGTATGGTTGTAACTCGAGCTCATCATGTGATCGCTTCGTCTGAACTTCGAGTTGGACCATGAACACTTGCACTGAGCTAGCCTTCCAGATCATCAAAGGCTAATCCTCGGTTTTGACTCAGTATCTTGAAAGGTCTGATGTATCTAGGGCTCAGCTTTCCCTTTACTCCGAATCTCTGAAGACCTTTCATCGGGCTTACCTTAAGGTATACCATGTCTCCAACTTGTGGCTCCCATGTCCTTCTCTTTTGGTCTGCATAGCTCTTCTGTCGACTTTGAGCTATCTTCAGCCTATCTCTTATAATGTCAATGATCTGCTGCTTTTCCTTGACATAATCAGGATTGAACTCCTAGCTTGATTCTGCCTCATACCAACATATTGGTGATCTACACTTCCTTCCATACAGAGCTTCGAATGGTGCCATCTTGATGCTGCTTTGATAGCTATTATTGTAGGAAAACTCTGCTAGTGGTAAGTGCTCCTCCCATGATCCTCCGAAGTCTAGGGCACATGCCCTAAGCATATCTTCCAATATCTGGTTTGTTCTCTATGTTTTTTCCTCCCGTCTGAGGATGATAGGCGGTGCTATAGTCTAACTTGGATCCTAAAGCTTCATGTAGTTGCTTCCAAAATGCTGATGTGAACACGGATCCTCGATCTGACACGATCTTCTTGGGCACTCCATGTTTACTCACGATCTCTTTGATGTAAAGATCGATGAGTTTCTCTCCTTTATCCTGCTGGTTTACTACTAAGAAGTGTGCACTCTTCATCAACCGGTCCACGATTACCCATATCATGTCCTTCTTTTTATTAGTCATGGGTAGTCCGGTGATGAAATCCATTCCTATCTCTTCCCATTTCCATTCTGGGATTGGTAAAGGTTGTAACTTTCCTGCCGGACTTTGATGTTCAGCTTTCACTCTTTGGCAGGTATGGCATTCCGCCATGTATTGTGCTATCTCTCTCTTCATGTTATTCCGCCAGAATAATTCCTTGAGATCCATGTACATCTTTATACTTCCCGGATGTATAGAGTATGGTGTTTGATGTGCTTCCCGGAGTATAACTTCCTTGATCTCATCAATATCCAGAACGCAAATCCTTTTCTGGAACCATAATGATCCCGACTCTCCTCGGTGAAATTCGGATGGTCTTCCCTCATCAATCCTTCTCATCTCCTCCACGATGAATGGATCATCCAATTGACCCATGATTATCTCATTCTTTAAGTTAACACTTAGCTCATCGGCTACTTGTAAAGCCGATAGTCCTTCATGAGCTTCTTTCTCCCAAAGTTGTATCTGGGCTTGGCTTATTTCCTTCCTCAACTCCGGTGATAACTCTTGTTCCACTCCTCCAGTGCTCTTTCTACTCAAGGCATCTGCTACAACATTAGCCTTTCCTGGAGTATAATTGATGGTCAAATCATAATCCTTGATTAGTTCAAGCCATCTTTTCTGCCTCATATTGAGTTCCTTCTGAGTGAAGAAGTACTTGAGACTCTTATGATCCGTATAGAGCTCACACATGGCTCCATAGAGAAAATGTCTCCAAGTTTTAAGTGCAAAAACTACTGCTGCTAACTCTAAATCATGTGTTGGATAGTTCACTTCATGAGGTCTGAGTTGCCTCGATCCATAGGATATTACTTTCCGATCCTGCATGAGTACGCAACCCAATCCATGCTTGGATGCGTCACAGTATACGGTGTAATCCTTGCCGACTTCCGGGACTGCTAACACCGGTGATGTGGTGAGTTTCTCTTTCAGAGTCTGAAAACTCTTCTCACACTCATCAGACCACACAAATGGTGTGTTCTTCCTTAACAGCTTAGTCATCGGTCCTGCTATCTTGGAGAATCCTTCAATGAATCTCCGATAGTATCCTGCCATTCCTAGGAATCCTCGGATTTCCTTGACAGTCTTGGGTGCTTCCCAATCTAAAACTGCTGCTACCTTGCTCGGGTTAACAGCTATTCCATCCTTGCTAATAACATGACCAAGAAATTCTACTTGATCTAGCCAAAATTCACACTTGCTGAATTTGGCATAGAGTTGATGTTCTCTTAGTGTTTGCAACACTATCCTTAGATGTTCAGCATGTTCAACTTTATCGTTGGAATATATCAAGATATCATCGATGAATACGATGACAAACTTGTCTAGACATGGCATGAAGATCTTATTCATAAGATTCATGAAGATCTTATTCATAAGATTCATGAAGATTGCTGGGGCATTGGTTAATCCAAAAGGTACTACTAGGTATTCATGATGTCCATACCTTGAGACAAAGGCTGTTTTCGGAACGTCTTCCTTCTTGATCTTTATCTGATGATAACCGGACCTTAGATCAATTTTGGAAAAGACTCCCACGCCTCTAACTTGATCAAATAGATCTTGTATTCTAGGAAGTGGGTACTTGTTCTTGATAGTAACATTATTCAAATTCCTGTAGTCTCCGCACATCCTTCTGCCTCCATCTCTTTTATCCACGAAGATCACAGGTGATCCCCATGGTGAGATACTCTCCTGTATGAATCCTTTCTGTTCCAAGTCATCCAATTGATCCTTGAGTTCTTTCAACTCCTTAGGCCCCATCTTGTATGGTGATTTAGCAATCGGAGCTGTTCCTGGAATTAGGTCGATAGTAAACTCTATCTCCCAATCTGGTGGCATTCCAGGTAATTCCTTAGGAAAAACATCCTGGAATTCATTCACTATAGGTATATCCTCCAGTTTTACTTCCTTCATGCTATTCAACTGTAGCTCTACTTCAATCTGTGTATGCTTATCTCCTTGGTAGATCATTCTACTTCCATCGGGGCTTTTCAAAGACAATGTCTTGTTCACACAGTCGATCAATGCTCCATTAGCCTCTAACCAGTTCATACCAAGAATGACATCAATGTCCTTCATCGGTAAAATGAACAGGTCTGCATCAAACACGCATTTATTGATCATAATGACTTGTCCTTGTTTGGTGTGGGTTACTACTATCGTTCCCCCCGCAGAAAGTATGGTTATAGGTGTGTCTAACTTAGTGCAACTAATCCCATGTTTGATGATGAATTGTTGAGAAATGAATGATGTAGTTGCACCAGTATCAAAAAGTACTTTGCTAGGATGAGTAAGTATCTGAAGCGTACCTATCACTGCCTGATCGGAGTTCACCACCTCCTCCAAGCTGGTGCAGTTCAACTTGCCGAAGGGTTTCTTGTTCTTCCAATTCCCTCTGTTGTTTCCGCCTCGGTTTCCTCCTCCTCCTGGCTGACCTCCTCCATTCTTTTTATTGGGGAAATCCTTCATCATGTGCCCCTTCTGGTGACACCCAAAGCATATTATCTTGGGCTTCTTGCAATCTTTCGAGAGATGCCCTCTAATTCCACAGCTATGGCAAACAACTTGGTTTGCCGGCTGGAATCCTTGGTTCCTCCTGTTGTTGTTGTTGTTATTGTACCTCGGCTTGAAACTCAAGCTGGTATTGGGCTTGTTGATGACAAACCTCTTAGGCTCAAATTTGGCCTTCTTTCTCTTTTCATCCTGCAGCTGCTTGAAATCATCTTCAAGAGTGATGGCTGCATCCACCAACTCCTGGAACTCGGTCGCTCTCATCATTCCGAGCTGTACCTTGAACTGGGGATTTAATCCCCACATGAACCTCTTTTTCTTCTTGTCCTCGGTGTTGACCTCCTCAACAGCATACCGGGATAGCTTTGAAAATTCCCTGACATAAGTCAGGATGGCCTTATCTTTCTGCTCGAGACTTTCAAATTCTCGACGCTTCAGTTGCACTATACTTTCAGGAACATTGGATTCCCTGAACTTCCTCTTGAACTCCTCCCAGGTGAATACTTTCTCAGCCGGATACACGACTACTATGTTATCCCACCATGATGCGGCGGGTCCACACAACAAGTGTGTTGCATACCTGACCTTCTCCAGGTCGTTGCATCCAACAGTATTGAGCTTTCGCTCCGTGTCCATCTACCAATCCTCCGCGTCCATTGGTTCGGGCGCGTATGCGAAGGATATTGGCTTTGTATTTTGGAAGTCTGACAAAGTGACTCCCTGATTGTCAGGCCTCTCCACCCTGTTCTGCTGAAGCAGCTCCTGGAAAAACTTGTTTTGCTGCTCCATCGTCATACATTGCCTTTCCTCCAACATTTGCATGTATTGGAGGAAGTTCTGCTGCGTCATGGGTGATGGTGGTGGTGGAAACTGGTTTCTGGCTGCTTCATCATTCTCTTCCTTCTGCTTGGCCTCGCGCTCGATGCACTGCGCTTCACTCTCCTCACCCGTCAATCCCGACATATCCCCCTAGTTCTGCAACACAAAGTGCTACTCATAGTTACTCCATGCGCAAGTTTTCTTAGCTCAACTTTGTGCACAGAACTAGTCACACAATGGAAATCAAGAAGCAAATCCAAATCATACAAAACATATACCATGTATATGTTTACTTAAGTGGTTTTATTACAATACTCAGTGACGATGTGAGTATGCAAACTCACTTATTGAAGTATATGTACAAATTTCTACAAATATTACACACTAATATACATGTGGTACTACTTTATTGTAGTCTCGCCTCCCTTGGTGGTCTCTAGTCGTGCTTCACTCCGGGTACATCCCAGGCTTCCATCCGGTCGAACGTGTAGTCCTCCTGACAGAATCTGGAACGTAGGGTCTTCCCGTCGGCTGGTAGTCGGAATCAGAGGATGATCCCAGGGAGAAATCTGTGTTCATGAACTGATTATTCAAGACATCATAATCCACCCATCGGGTGTACTCCCCTGTGACTCCGCCATAGGTATTTCCTCCATCCGTATCTGACTCGATCAGTATAGGATACTCCTCATAGTCTCCCCTATTATACTGATTGTTCTGGAACTGGGTTGTGGCATCCTCATTCATCTCAGAATTACCTCTGACTGGATCGCCAGAGTTTCCCGTGTCTGACACCCAACGCCAACCTTTTGAGTTCACTATAGGAGTCTCGAAACGCTGATGGTTCCCGGATTCCTCTCCACCCTCATATCCTCAACGGGAACTACTAGGATAGTACCTAGGTGTAATGGGTGTGGTTTGTAGTTCGGGAGGGTCAATACTAATGTAATCACCAGCTGAATAAACTGGTGTGTGAACCTCACCCTCCATTGGTTCCTTCCCCTTAGTCTCCTCCTTCGGCTTAGTGAACTCTTCTAACATTGTATCAATCGCACCCGATAGATGTCGGTTCAACTGAAAGAACAATGACAGAAGGTTGCGGCTGTTATCCATGTACTTAGAGGCTTCTACTGGTTTGCGTTTTGCAAGCTTGAAGTGGTTAAGCATAGGATCATCTTCCTCCTCCATATGAGGAATGTGTGCGAATTCGGAACCCATAAGCTCTTTCGTCTTATGTTCCCGAATATCAGTGATGGCTCTCATAATGGCTATGTGGTAGGCTGTTTGGATAGTTCTAGCCTCACCTGCTGGCATCACTATACTCATTCCTAGGGATTCTGGAAGTCTTAGTCCTACCCTACACTTCGCCAATATTGTACCGTCATAGTACATGTATTTCCTTACTTGGATCTGGGGATCGCACCCAAATTCAAGTAACATGGCACGAAGAATGTCCATGAGTCCTCCGTCATATTCACTCAATGTTGACTCCATCACTTTCACGTTACGCCCCGAACGTGAACTTGCCATAGTTGGCTGTAGAATAGAAAGAATATAATATTAGTAATGATGCATCGTAATAGAGATAATAAAGAATTATCGCACTAAAAAATATGATTGTTTTATTCTCAAGTGAATATACACCATATTTTTAGAGAATTCTTTACTAATCCTATTTGACTCCTAACGTTCTGTCCCATTTACTAGGTTCCAACCTAAGGTCAAAGCTTTTGCTCTGATACCAACTGTGGTAACCCTGCATACCACTGCATGTTGTAGTATGCCAGCCGTTGATATAACATTCACGAAGTACCAATCCGCAAATATTACATCCCTCAGAGTAGTACAACGGAACATAGCAGGTCCATAACTCATTCATTTATTATTACAAGCAACATGTACATATCATCTCGGAGCTCCTCTTGGGTCCTAAGAGGGATACTCCTGGGTTCGAGGCGAACCCAACTTAGCTTACAATATAAGAGTCTTACTAGGTTATACATTCATTCTCCTCGAGCAGTTAAGTACTAAGAGTTCGTACTGCTCGAATACTAATACTACTTGGTAGGTCTACACGTGCTATCCTCCGGAACCCTCCCCGGTTCCGTAGACTATGAGGTAATCTACACCTTTAACACCTCCAGAGAGGTCTGGTTCTTCATAGCCGATGATTTCGGCTCCTTCAGGGTTGTCGTTGTCCTCCTCCAGATGGTTCAGACAATCTAAGCAGGGGATTAAAGAGTGGTATGAGTACGAGCGTACTCAACAAGTTCATTATAGAAAAGAGGTGTTTAATGCACTAGCTACGATATTAGACCAGAAAGTCTAATACCAATGCAGTTTTTGATAAACATTTCTTCAAGAGGTTGCTTTTATTCTAAAGAACTATGTCGTCAGCCTTCACCAGTTAACTAGAACTTCATGGAGCTCCTTTCTGGCAGCGTTCGCAGTTCCAAATCCCGGAACAGAGAGTGACAAGTCACGATTCTTTACACTCCGCAGAGGTGTGTTGCTTTACCCATAAGAGATCTTAACCTTGGTGCCAACCGGGCAGCTTTCCCGTCCACACTTCCTTTGGTGTGAGGCCCGGTATAAGGTCATAGCCAATCATATTCCTCCGCTACCTCGCACACCCACCCTTTTGTAAGATTGTCTTCCCCTATATCTATGGTGAGACCGACCCAGGCATATGTTCTCCCCTATACCAATAAGGTAGACCGTTCCGAACAATTTGTATGCCCTGCCCTATCAACCATAGATAGACCGTTCCGGACACCTTACAATCCATCATAGACCGCATTACCGTGGGGACTTTAGGCTTCCCCAGCCCACCGCTTGTCCCTCAGGATACAAGTGTCTACGGCAAGCGCATCCGTTGATGTACAAGAGGTGGAAATACAATTGACTATTCCGTCCCACTCCAGATCTTATGGTTAACACGGGTATTACGGCACAAGAATCACTAGACGACATTTGTTGTTTAATCCTAGATGGATATAAACCCTTGCAATGGAACCTCCACCATATCAACACAATCCATGGTTCCATTGCCCACCACTTAGTCATATTCATAGTTATGAAAATAGTGGTTTTGCTTTTTATGCAATAGTGATAAACATAGTACTTTGCAAGTAATTTGGTAAAAATACGCAAATGACATGAGCAAGTGATGAACTTGCCTGAACACTGCAAAGTATTGCAGTTGGATGGTGTGGACTAACCCTTGTCCTCTATTGCTGAAAAATAGCATCATTGTCTGATAAGGGCAATGGTTAAAGAAGCAATTATGCATGGTTCAGCTTTTTAGGGTTGTTTCCCCCTTCCGGTGTTTTTATCATTTCATGAGAGGTTAATACTAAGAATGATTTAGGGATACGCTGTTTAGGGTAAAATACTACCTTGAAATATTGTCAAGGTGTTTTTAAAATCCAAAAGAATTTATGGACTTATTTTCATTGTTGAAAATATAAGATGTGATTTAAATGATTATTTAAATCATCAAATTTGGACTAAATCTTGTTTGTCTTCAAAAATTCCATTTCATATTTTATTATGATAGAGAATTTTATCCTGAGTGGTTTTCATATTTTTAATTATTTTTCTAGAGCTATTTATCATTTTTATGTATTTTCAATGTTTCTGTTTTATTTGGAATTGTGAAAAGTCAAAATTGCCCCTGGGCCCACATGTCAGGGTGGCCCAGTGGGTTAACCCTAACCCGAGCCACACGTTGGGCTCGGTCGGATGCACCCGTCCCCTTCCCTTCTCTTCCTCGCGAACCCTAACCCCCTTGCTCTCGCGACTCCCGCGTCACCGCCGCCTTCGCCGATTTCCTCCGGCTGCCACCGGCCATCCCCGCCGGCGAGATTGGTCGCAATCGATCGGCCGCACGATGGCGCACCGATCGGTCCGCGCCGATCTGTGTTTCCTCGCTGCCATCTCTCGCCCCCATCGCCTCTGCGACGCGGCCATGGTGATTCGCAGCGATCTCGTCGCCCCCGACGTTCCAGGTGCTGCGGCGCGGCCGTGTGTCTCGCCGTGCCTGCGCTGGAGCTCCCGCGCTTCGGCGACCGCCTGGCTTGGCCATGGCTTGGCGCTGCCGTGGCCAGGCTGTGCCGCCGTGCCGCCACGGTGATGCCGTGGTGCTGCGCCAGGTAAGTGCGCCTCCGTCTTCTTCCTTCCTTCTCCTCTGTGCCTAGCTCTAGTTATTGGCCTGCTTCTCCTCATGGAGATGCTGGCCATGCCGATGTGCTCTGATGTGTTGTGCTATGGCTTGGCTCGCTGCTACGATATTACTGCTGTGCTAGCCATGGATGCGCGTATGCTGCTGCTGTGATGCTGCTCTGTGTATGCTGCTGCCATGATTCCTAGCTTCTGCGTTGTGTTGTTCTTCTCTATCGATTCGTTGTTGTAATTCATGAGCCCTTGCTCATGAGCTTGCTCGTGGTGTTGTGCTCAATTTAATTGTTACTGCTGCCGCTATCTTGCTCTTGCCTCTCCATGTGGGTGCAATTACTTGCCTCTGGCTTGATCATGATGCATGATCCTTGCCTTTGGCAAGTGCCAGTGCCCTGGTGTGCTATATCTTGTGCTTAATTTCATGAACATGCTCAATTGAGCATTGTTGTTGGCTTAACAGCACTATCCAGTGATGAGTGTTGTGTGCTATCCTTGTGTAACTTGATCCAGTGGTACATCATGCCTTTGATGTGCTTCTGGATACAATTATAAAGTCATTAATTCTGTATCTGTTTATTTAGTTATGGCTTGGGTGTATAATATGTTGAGGAAATCGCTTATCGGTGTCAACTCGGTCGGCTGGTGATTAGCGATTAATAGGCAAATCGGCTGATTAATCGTACGATAAATGAGTTAATCGGGTGATAAATGAGTTTATCGGCTAATCGGTGACCATCAATTAGTGATTAATCAGATGATTAATCGTTGAATCGGATGATTTTTTGAACAGTGTGTATTTCTTCAGTAGCTGGCTAATTACTGATGCTATGCTTGGCTATAGCAATCTGTAACAAGTGCTAGCAAGCTCCGATGATCATATGATCATCAGTTGCTTGATGATTAACTATTGTGCTTCTGTCTGTGCCTATCTGGTGCTTATCCTGGTGACTGTGTATCACCATGCCTTGTGCTAGTGCAGGTTTTTCTTTATCAAGCATCTGCTGGTGCTTGCAGTGATCCTTGGGATCATTTGCAAGTGTCCTAGTTTCTGGTGACTTATGTGATTAATTTATCTGTGTAGCTTGTGCTTGTTTACTGGATAAATGAGATGAACTTTAATTCAATGATGATTCTTTTCATTGATTTGCTTGAGCTAGAAGGATGCCAACCATTTGTTGGGAACCCTAGTTCATTCTGAACCCTCTGGGTTATGATGTGGTGGCTGAAGGTGTTTGCTGTGGGTTGAGGTGGCCCTGACAGCTCTTTGATGTTGTCATGGGTAGCTCCCCCTCTCTGTGGCTTTGTTGTGGCTTTCTCATGCTATCTGTTTGATTCCTGAGGGAATTTTCAGTAGCTTTTGATGATGATAAATAGACACACATGGTCTATCTGTCTGATGGTGTACTGGTTGTAGGTGCTGGATAACTTGGGCTAGCTAGATAGGTGTGCATCCTTGCTGGATTTCCTTGGTTATGCCACTGATCTGGCATAACCAGTGTTCCCTTGGTTCACTTCCTGTTGGTTTCTCCCATATTTGTTTGCACCAACTGACTTTGTAGCGAGATGATGACACAAACAGGGTTTCTACCCTTTTTGTTTCTGTGACATATGCACATGCTTAATTATGAGCAAAACCATGGTTTGCTCATGTTCATCTGGGTATACCTCACTCCAGCTCCTAGAAATTTGGTGTTGGTGTAGAGGATTGCTTCTGTGATGCTTGGTTTGCTTGCCCTGCTCCTCCTTGCAAGCTTGTGGTGCTTGATTAAGTTCTGTGGCTGTTTGTGCAGGTTGAACAGCAGTGACTGTTCTTCCTGTTCTTGTTGTTCTTGTGTTCTTGGTGAACTTACCCAGCTGCTCCTTGTCGATGAATGACTAGGGTTTGCTGTGAAAAGATTTTATGTGGTTTGCTCCTTCTTCTCTGGTCGACAACAATGCCTGGCAACCTATTGGTGACTCACTGTGTGTGTGGTGCTGTTGTGCATGCACACTAGCTGTGTGAGCAGCTAGTGTGTGTGTACCTGGTGCTTGGGACTTGGGCTGGTGAGAGGATCAGCTCGGCAGAGCTGTGGTATTATCCACCATTTTCACTTCTTTTCTAATCTGCCAAGTGGCTTTGCCACTTGGCATAACTTGTTTCTCTTCTTTGTGTGTATGCAGGGACTTGAAGATGATCAAGATGAAACTCAAGATCATCTTGATCAAGGAATTCATGAAGATCAACTTTTAGTTTAGGAAATTTTCATTAAGTTGTAATCTTTCTTTTTCTTTTTCCTTTTTATTCAATTCATGTAATGTGTTGTAACATTTCTTATTTCAATTCTGGATATTGTAATGACAATGTATCATGTGTGATTATCAATAAAGCTCCAATTTTCTCTAATGAGCTTTACTTAATATTTTTATTGTTCATATTCTTTATTACTTAATATTTGTTTAAACAATTACCTCAATATTGAATTATGAGATATTAATATGGTGTTTGAATTTGAAATTCAAATGCAACTTGTGTTGGAATTCAACCATGCAACTTAAGTTGTAATGCACTATCTCTCCTCTCTTCTCAAAACCCTAAGTTAGTTAGGTGAGATACAAGTTTGTCGCACTCTCGAAACCCTAACCCTGTAAGGTGTCGAGAGAGAAACTTGTCCCCCTTCAATGCAGTTTTGTTTTAAAAGCGCGAAATTTCCCCAGAATTTACGATGCAATGCACATCCCTTTCTAAAATCTACCCCTCGATCGTCTCTAAACCTGGGACATTACAATGGCTTCCACTGGTGTCCCCGCCGATGGAACAAAAAGGATGCAGCTATCCGTGATGACCGTGCCAAATTGGGAATCAGACCTAGCGTCAAGGATAGAGAAGTCACCGGGATCGGGGTCCGTACCTGCCGTAGCCGGGTCGAGGTTCCGTTCCGCCGCGAGCTTCTGCGCCTTCTCCATCGTCGTGGTCGCCGCCGCGCCGTGACGGTTGCTCTTCCTCACCGTGCCCGCCGGCACCCTCTTCTTGATTGTCTTGATGGGTGCCATGTGCACCTCCGTCTTGGTCCTCTTGCCCTGCGCCAGCGGTGTCACCGCCGTGGCGGCAGATCGGAGGTCCGCCAAGGGCTGCGGCCGCCCCTGGTGCTCAGGCGTCGCGTCCTGATGTCTACGCCTCCTCCTTTTCCTGTAGACAGTGTTGGGCCTCCAAGAGCAGAGGTTTGTAGAACAGCAGCAAGTTTTCCCTTAAGTGGATCACCCAAGGTTTATCGAACTCAGGGAGGAAGAGGTCAAAGATATCCCTCTCATGCAACCCTCGCAACCACAAAGCAAGAAGTCTCTTGTGTCCCCAACACACCTAATAGGTGCACTAGTTCGGCGAAGAGATAGTGAAATACAGGTGGTATGAATATATATGAGCAGTAGCAACGGCACTAGAAAAGTGCTTTGCCCAGGACAGTAAACAAGCAGTAGTAACGCAACAGTAGTAACGCAGTAAAACAAGAGACAAGCAGCGATAGCGATATTTAGGAACAAGGCCTAGGGATCATACTTTCACTAGTGGACACTCTCAACATTGATCACATAACAGAATAGATAAATGCATACTCTACACTCTTGTTGGATGATGAACACATTGCGTAGGATTACACGAATCCTCAATGCCGGAGTTAACAAGCTCCACAATTCATTGTTCATATTTAAATAACCTTAGAGTGCATGAAAGATCAATAAGACTAAACCAAGTACTAACATAGTATGCACACTGTCACCTTCACACTATGTAGGAGGAATAGATCACATTAATACCATCATAGCAATAGTTAACTTCATAATCTACAAGAGATCATAATCATAGCCTACGCCAAGTACTAACACTGATGCACACATTGTCACCATTACACCGTGCAGGAGGAATAAAACTTCTTTAATAACATCACTAGAGTAGCACATAGATGAATTGTGATACAAAACACATTGCAATCATAAAGAGATATAAATAAGCACTTCACTATGCCATTCATAACAGTGAATAAGTATTCTGTGAAATATAGCCTAAGAGACCCACACGGTGCACACACTCGTCACCTTTACACACGTGGGACAAGGAGTCTCCGGAGATCACATAAGTAAAACTCACTTGACTAGCATAATGACATCTAGATTACAAGCATCATCATATGAATCTCAATCATGTAAGGCAGCTCATGAGATTATTGTATTGAAGTACATAGGAGAGAGATGAACCACATAGCTACCGGTACAGCCCCGAGCCTCGATGGAGAACTACTCCCTCCTCATGGGAGCAGCAGCGGTGATGAAGATGGCAGTGGAGATGGCAGCGGTGTCGATGGAGGAGCCTTCCGGGGGCACTTCCCCGTTCCGACGGCGTGCCGGAACAGAGACTCCTGTCCCCCAGATCTTGGCTTCGCGATGGCGGCGGCTCTAGAAGGTTTCTGTGGGTTTCGTCGAACTTATCAGGGTTTTCGCGACGGAGGCTTTAAATAGGCGGAAGGGCAAGGTCGGTGGACTTCTGGGGGGGCCACACTATAGGGGGGCGCGCCCCCCCCTTGGCCGCGCCGGCCTAGGGTCTGGTGGCCCTGTGCCCCCTCTCTGGCGGTTCTCGTGTGTTCTGGATGCTTCCGAGCAAAATAGGAACCTGGGCGTTGATTTCGTCCGATTCCGAGAATATTTCGTTACTAGGATTTCTGAAACCAAAAACAGCAGAAAACGACAGAACCGGCACTTCGGCATCTTGTTAATAGGTTAGTTCCGTAAAATGCACGAATATGACATAAAGTGTGCATAAAACATGTAGATATCATCAATAATGTGGCATGGAACATAAGAAATTATCGATACGTCGGAGACGTATCAGCATCCCCAAGCTTAGTTTCGCTCGTCCCGAGCGAGTAAAACGATAACAAAGATAATTTCGGAGTGACATGCCATCATAACCTTGATCATACTATTTGTAAAGCATATGTAGTGAATGCAGCGATCAAAACAATGTATATGACATGAGTAAACAAGTGAATCATATAGCAAAGACTTTTCATGAATAGTACTTCAAGACAAGCATCAATAAGTCTTGCATAAGAGTTAACTCATAAAGCAATAATTCAAAGTAAAAGCATTGAAGCAACACAAAGGAAGATTAAGTTTCAGCGGTTGCTTTCAACTTGTAACATGTATATCTCATGGATATTGTCAACATAGAGTAATATAATAAGTGCAATATGCAAGTATGTAGGAATCAATGCACAGTTCACACAAGTGTTTGCTTCTTGAGGTGGAGAGAAATAGGTGAACCGACTCAACAATAAAAGTAAAAGAATGGTCCTCCATAGAGGAAAAGCATCGATTGCTATATTTGTGCTAGAGCTTTTATTTTGAAAACATGAAACAATTTTGTCAACGGTAGTAATAAAGCATATGTATCATGTAAATTATATCTTACAAGTTGCAAGCCTCATGCATAGTATACTAATAGTGCCCGCACCTTGTCCTAATTAGCTTGGACTACTGGATCATCGCAATACACATGTTTTAACCAAGTGTCACAAAGGGGTACCTCTATGCCGCCTGTACAAAGGTCTAAGGAGAAAGCTCGCATTGGATTTCTCGCTATTGATTATTCTCAACTTAGACATCTATACCGGGACAACATAGACAACAGATAATGGACTCCTCTTTTTTGCATAAGCATGTAACAACAATTAATAATTTTCTCATATGAGATTGAGGATATATATCCAAAACTGAAACTTTCACCATGGATCATGGCTTTAGTTAGCGGCCCAATGTTCTTCTCTAACAATATGCATGCTTAACCATAAGGTGGTAGATCTCTCTTACTTCAGACAAGACGAACATGCATAGCAACTCACATGAAATTCAACAAAGAGTAGTTGATGGCGTCCCCAGTGAACATGGTTATCGCACAACAAGCAACTTAATAAGAGATAAAGTGCATAAGTACATATTCAATACCACAATAGTTTTTAAGCTATTTGTCCCATGAGCTATATATTGCAAAGGTGAATGATGGAATTTTAAAGGTAGCACTCAAGCAATTTACTTTGGAATGGCAGAAAATACCATGTAGTAGGTAGGTATGGTGGACACAAATGGCATAGTGTTGTTTGGCTCAAGGATTTGGATGCATGAGAAGTATTCCCTCTCGATACAAGGCTTAGGCTAGCAAGGTTATTTGAAACAAACACAAGTATGAATTAGTACAGCAAAACTCACATAAAAGACATATTACAAGCATTATAAGACTATACATCGTCTTCCTTGTTGTTCAAACACCTTACTAGAAAATATCCAGACTCTAGAGAAACCACTCATGTAAACCAAATTTTAACAAGCTCTATGTATTTCTTCATTAATGGGTGCAAAGCATATGATGCAAGAGCTTAAACATGAGCACAAAAATTGCCAAGTATCACATTACCCAAGACATTATAGCAATTTACTACATGTATCATTTTCCAATTCCAACCATATAACAATTAACGAAGCAGTTTCAACCTTCGCCATGAAAATTAAGAGCTAAGAACACATGTGTTCATACGAACCAGCGGAGCGTGTCTCTCTCCCACACAAGCATTTATTCAAACAAAAACAAAAACAAAAGCACACAGACGCTCCAAGTAAAGTACATAAGATGTGACGGAATAAAAATATAGTTTCAAGAGAAGGAACCTGATAATTTGTCGATGAAGAAGGGGATGCCTTGGGCATCCCCAAGCTTAGATGCTTGAGTCTTCTTGAAATATGCAGGGATGAACCATCGGGGCATTCCCAAGCTTAGACTTTTTACTCTTCTTGATCGTAGTATATCATCCTCCTCTCTTGACCCTTGAAAACTTCCTCCACACCAAACTCGAAACAACTCATTAGAGGGTTAGTGCACAATCAAAATATACATGTTCAGAGGTGACATAATCATTCTTAACACTTCTGGACATTGCACAAAGCTACTGAAATTCAATGGAATCAAAATATCCATCGAACATAACAAAACAGGCAATGCGAAATAAAAGGCAGAATCTGTCAAACCAGAACAGTTCGTATTGACGAATTTTATTGAGGCACCAGACTTGCTCAAATGAAAATGATCAAATTTAATGAAAGTTGCGTACATATCTGAGGATCACTGACGTAAATTGGCATAATTTTCTGAGTTACCTACAGAGAAAACAGCCCAGATTCGTGACAGCAAAGAAATCTGTTTCTGCGCAGTAATCCAAATCTAGTATGAACTTTACTATCAACGACTTTACTTGGCACAATAAAACACTAAACTAAGATAAGGAGAGGTTTCTACAGTAGTAAACAACTTCCAAGACACAAATATAAAACAAAGTACTGTAGCAAAATAAACACATGGGTTATCTCCCAAGAAGTTCTTTTCTTTATAGCCATTAAGATGGGCTCCAGCAGTTTTAATGATGCACTCGCAAGAAATAATATTTGAAGCAAAAGAGAGCATCAAGAGGCAAATTCAAAACACATTTAAGTCTAACATGCTTCCTATGCAAAGGAATCTTGTAAATAAACAAGTTCATGAAGAGCAAAGTAACAAGCGTAGGAAGATAAAACAAGTGTAGCTTCAAAAATTTCAGCACATAGAGAGGTGTTTTAGTAACATGAAAATTTCTACAACCATATTTTCCTCTCTCATAATAACTTTCAGTAGCAACATGAGCAAACTCAACAATATAACTATCAAATGAAACATTCTTATCATGAGTCTCATGCATAAAATTATTACTCTCCACATAAGCATAATCAATTTTATTAGTAATAGTGGGAGCAAATTCAACAAAGTAGCTATCATTATTATTCTCATCATCAAATATAGGAGGCATATCGTAATCATAATCAAATTCATCCTCCATAACAGGTGGTAATAAAAGACTACTATCATTATAATCATCATAAATAGGAGGCAAAGTATCATCAAAGTAAATTTTCTCCTCAATTCTTGGGGGACTAAAAAGATCATGCTCATCAAAACCAGCTTCCCCAAGCTTAGAATTTTCCATATCATTAGCAACAATGGTGTTCAAAGCGTTCATACTAATATCATTGCTACTAGCATGCAAATAAGTTTCCATGGGTTTTTTAATTTTCGCATTAAACCATTCATGTCTTGACTCAGGAAATAGAATAAAAAGCTCACAGATGTTTTCCATTATGCCTTACTAGTGTAAACAAGAAACAAAAAGTTGCAATTGCAGGATCTAAAGGAAATAGCTTCGAGTACTTACAACGGCGGAAAATAGCTTAGTAGCCGAGATCCGGAGTGTGAGTACCTTTTACCTTTCCTCCCCGGCAACGGCGCCAGAAAATAGCTTGATGTCTACGCCTCCTCCTTTTCCTGTAGACAGTGTTGGGCCTCCAAGAGCAGAGGTTTGTAGAACAGCAGCAAGTTTTCCCTTAAGTGGATCACCCAAGGTTTATCGAACTCAGGGAGGAAGAGGTCAAAGATATCCCTCTCATGCAACCCTCGCAACCACAAAGCAAGAAGTCTCTTGTGTCCCCAACACACCTAATAGGTGTACTAGTTCGACGAAGAGATAGTGAAATACAGGTGGTATGAATATATATGAGCAGTGGCAACGGCACCAGAAAAGTGCTTTGCCCAGGACAGTAAACAAGCAGTACTAACGCAGCAGTAGTAACGCAGTAAAACAGTAGACAAGCAGCGATAGCAGTATTTAGGAACAAGGCCTAGGGATCATACTTTCACTAGTGGACACTCTCAACATTGATCACATAATAGAATAGATAAATGCATACTCTACACTCTTGTTGGATGATGAACACATTGCGTAGGATTACACGAATCCTCAATGCCGGAGTTAACAAGCTCCACAATTCAATGTTCATATTTAAATAACCTTAGAGTGCATGAAAGATCAATAAGACTAAACCAAGTACTAACATAGTATGCACACTCGTCACCTTCACACTATGTAGGAGGAATAGATCACATTAATACCATCATAGCAATAGTTAACTTCATAATCTACAAGAGATCATAATCATAGCCTACGCCAAGTACTAACACGGATGCACACACTCGTCACCATTACACCGTGCAGGAGGAATAAAACTACTTTAATAACATCACTAGAGTAGCACATAGATGAATTGTGATACAAAACACATTGCAATCATAAAGAGATATAAATAAGCACTTCACTATGCCATTCATAACGAGTGAATAAGTATTCTGTGAAATATAGCCTAAGAGACCCACACGGTGCACACACCGTCACCTTTACACACGTGGGACAAGGAGTCTCCTGGAGATCACATAAGTAAAACTCACTTGACTAGCATAATGACATCTAGATTATAAGCATCATCATATGAATCTCAATCATGTAAGGCAGCTCATGAGATTATTGTATTGAAGTACATAGGAGAGAGATGAACCACATAGCTACCGGTACAGCCCCGAGCCTCGATGGAGAACTACTCCCTCCTCATGGGAGCAGCAGCGGTGATGAAGATGGCGGTGGAGATGGCAGCGGTGTCGATGGAGGAGCCTTCCGGGGCACTTCCCGGCTCCGGCGGCGTGCCGGAACGGAGACTCTGTCCCCCAGATCTTGGCTTCGCGATGGCGGCAGCTCTGGAAGGTTTCTGTGGGTTTTGTCGAACTTATCAGGGTTTTCGCGACGGAGGCTTTAAATAGGCGGAAGGGCAAGGTCGGTGGACTTCTGGGGGGCCCACACTATAGGGGGCGCGGCCCCCCCTTGGCCGCGCCGGCCTAGGGTCTGGTGGCCCTGTTCCCCCTCTCTGGCGGTTCTCGTGTGTTCTGGATGCTTCCGAGCAAAATAGGAACTTGGGCGTTGATTTCGTCCGATTCCGAGAATATTTCGTTACTAGGATTTCTGAAACCAAAAACTGCAGAAAACAAAGAATCGGCACTTCGGCATCTTGTTAATAGGTTAGTTCCAGAAAATGCACGAATATGACATAAAGTGTGCATAAAACATGTAGATATCATCAATAATGTGGCATGGAAAATAAGAAATTATCGATACGTCGGAGACGTATCACGTCCCCCTCCTCCTCTTCCCCCATCTCCACCTCCACCACGGGCATCTCTTTGGATGCTGCCCGCCCAGTCTCCAAACCCCCGGACTTGATCGGGCTGTCCAGGAGCCAGGAGTGGACCGGGTCCGTCACCTGCGACGAGGTCTTGCCCGAGGCTACCGAGAGCTCCTCCGGGGCGAAAACCACGGCGCTGCTGCCCCCAGCATGTCGATGCACCCGTTGTCCTGCACCTCGGTATCCAGCACCGCCTTTCCCCTGGCAAGTGCTGATAGGATGTCCACATTGGACCTGTACTTCCCCGAGAACCAACCCAGCGGAGGCGCGCTGCGAGAGCCCACCGCGGCCGTGCGCTGCGTCTCGCCACCGCCGCTCCCAGCCCGGATCCTACCGGTGGATCCGCCTCCTTGGCCTTGTCGTTCTTGTGGTGGCGGTTCCACCTCTCTCTGTCCATGCTCCGATCCTCCGAGTCAAGGTCATCAACGTCATCATCGTCCCCGAGAGGCGGAGGCCAAGGCGGGTTGGAGCCCCCGGCCCCGGAAGCCCCCAGCTCGGCCTGCACCCCCACGGTGTAGGGCTCCCTGTTGACGCACAGCGCGATCGTCCCCTTGATCCGCTCCGGGAAGCGGCACTGGAACCTCACACGGACAGGCTCGGTCTTCCACTTCTTGACGGATAGCTCATCGACATCGATCGGCCTACCAACCATCGTGAGCGCCGCCATGAGGTGTTCCCTCTCCATGAGATCCCCAGGCAGCCCTGTGAGCTGCACCCAGACCGGAGGCATGGCCTTGCCCGGCCTAGGGTTGACAAATGCCTCCCTGATGTCCACGTCCAGCTTGCTCAAAGGGAGATAGATCTTGCCCCTCCACGTGCTCATGCACACGTCTCCCTAGACGGGAAGCGCACGGAGAACTCCTTCTCGGAGACCTTGGCCACCCGCCAGTCCCAGGAGCCATCGAGGAGGTTCTTGAGCTCCTCAGCGAGCTGCAACGCCGAGAGCGACGCCACTTCAAAGTGTATGATCACCTCAAATGACTCTTCCTGGCCCGACCCCTCGAGTGGCTCCACTTCAATGTTGTAGAACCCGCCGCCGGTAATGGCATGTCCCCTTTGCTGCAGCAGCATTGGACACCCACGAGTAGGGCAGTTCGCGGAGGCGTGGCCCTCCCGGCTGCACAGCACGCACACCGGCGCATTGGGGCACTCCGATTGGAAGCGCCCCTCCCTTCCATAGCGGAAGCATTCACCACCCACGGCCCCCGCGGCGCCCCCGGCCGCGAGCCTGTTCTTGCCCTTGTTCTTCGGTTTGGGAGGTGCCCCCTGGCCAGTCCCCTTCTTGCTCCGGCCGGACTTTCCGCCACCGCCGCCACCGATAGTTTCTCCACCGTGGCCTCCGGCGAGCGAGTGCAGCTGCCCCCTGGCCCGGGTCGCCTCCTCCTCCCGGAGGCGCTGCTGCTCCCATTCCCACCAAGGAGGCGGGGGGCCCCAATCACCCCGCTCATGGTCCATCGAGCGCGGCTCCCCGTAGTGCGGCCTTGGCTCATCATCGAAGCGGCCGCGCCGACCGCCCTCTTGCCTGACATCGTCCCTGCGCCCCAGGTCCGCCCGGCCGCCATCATGTCTGCCCTGCTCCGGCCGCCCCCCATCCTGGCGGCCCGCGCCTTGTCGTCGTCCGTCGCCATAGCCCCAAAAACGCCTCTTGTTTCTTCCGTCCCCGCCACTTCCTTCTCCATCGTACCGCTCCATTAGCACTTCCGCAAACGAACGCGTGAGAGGCGGCGGCTCTGGGATGCGGTGTAGAGTGCGAGCAGAGGAGTGGAGACGCTTTACCTCACTAGCCCGCACCGAAAACCCTAAAGAGGGTGTGGTGCAGCCCCTGGGCAGCCACATCCAACATGGGCCAGCAACCTGCGCCACCTCCTGGCTAACGGGCCGCACAGGGACTGCATGCGGCCCAAACAGCTCCCCCAGCGGCGGGCCTAGGAGGAGAAGAGGGTGTTCTGTTTCTCCCTCCGTGCGTCCCTGATGACCCACAAGTATAGGGGATCGCAACAGTCTTCGAGGGAAGTAAAACCCAATTTATTGATTCGACACAAGGGGAGACAAAGAACACTTGGAAGCCTTAACAGCGGAGTTGTCAATTCAGTCGCACTCGGAAACGGACTTGCTCGCAAGAGTTTATCAAGTAGTAACAGCTTTATAGCGAGTAGCGTAGTGAAATAACAGCAGCAGAGTAACAGAGACAGCAGTAGTGATTTTAGTAAACAGCAGGATTAAAATACTGTAGGCACGGGGATCGGATAACGGGCGTTGCATGGATGAGAGAAACTCATGTAACAATCATAGCGAGGCATTTGCGGATAATAATAAAACGGTGTCCAAGTACAAAGCAATCAATAGGCATGTGTTCCATATATAGTCGTGCGTGCTCGCAATGAGAAACTTGCACAACATCTTTTGTCCTACCAGCCGGTGGCAGCCGGGCCTCAAGGGAAACTACTCGGATATTAAGGTACTCCTTTTAATAGAGTACCGGAGCAAAGCATTAACACTCCGTGAACACATGTGATCCTCACATCACTACCATTCCCTCCGGTTGTCCCGATTTCTGTCACTTCGGGGCCATCGGTTCCGGACGACGACATGTGTATACAACTTGCAGTGTAAGATCAATAAACAATGAATATCATGATGAAACAATAACATGTTCAGATCTGAGATCATGGCACTCGGGCCCTAGTGACAAGCATTAAGCATAACAAGTTGCAACAATATCATCAAAGTACCAATTACGGACACTAGGCACTATGCCCTAACAATCTTATGCTATTACATGACCAATCTCATCCAATCCCTACCATCCCCTTCGGCCTACAGCGGGGGAATTACTCACACATGGATGGGGGAAACATGGCTGGTTGATGTAGAGGCGTTGGCGGTGATGGCGGTGATGATCTCCTCCAATTCCCCGTCCCGGCGGAGTGCCAGAACGGAGACTTCTGGCTCCCGCGACGGAGTTTCGCGATGTGGCGGCGTTCTAGAGGGTTTCTGGCGACTTCGACTTCCCTCCGTGCGTTTTTAGGTCGAGGCCGATAAGTAGTCTGAAGGAGGGCGTCGGAGGCCGGCCGAGGGGGCCACACCACAGGGCCGCGCGGGCCCCCCGGGCCGCGCCGCCCTATGGTGTGGGGCCCTCGGGCCTCCACCTCAATTGTCCTTCTCGGCTCCGTTAGTTTCCCGGGAAAATAGGGCCTTCTGCATAAATTCCGAGGATTTTCCCGAAAGTTGGATTTCCGCACAAAAACGAGACACCGAGAGCAGCTTCTGCTGAAAACGAGTGTTAGTCCGTGTTAGTTGCATCCAAAATACACAAATTAGAGGCAAAACAATAGCAAAAGTGTTCGGGAAAGTAGATACGTTTTGGACGTATCAACTCCCCCAAGCTTAGCTTATTGCTTGTCCTCAAGCAATTCGAGCTAACAACCGAGCGATAAAAGAACTTTCACGAACATATTTGCTCATATGATGTATATATTCTCATGCTATGGCTAATACTTAAGCAATTCATAATGAGACATATGCAAATAAGATCATCTAACATGCCATGTCAATCATGGAGAGGTACCAACAATTAATAGTAAGCATCATGAATCATGTATATAAGCAGGATTGCAATGTTCATAAGAGAGTATGATAAAGTGGTATCTCGCTTGCCTCGTATTTGATTGGCAAAACATAAATGCCCGGGCACCTCCGGAGTTCATAGAAAGACTAGAAGTAGTGATTGTCAAAAGATAAATGCATCAAAGTTATACCACAATCAATCATATTTTGAGACAAGCATATTGTAATAAGAATGACAGCTTGTGCTCTCAAGATAGTGCTCAAAGAAATAATGGAGACACAACATAAAAGTAAAAGATTGACCCTTCGCAGAGGGAAGCAGTGGATTAGCATGCGCTAGAGCTTTTCATTTTTATAAAGACAGGAGTAAAATTATTTTGAGAGGTGTTTGTTGTTGTCAACGAATGGTAATGGGTACACTAACTACCTCGCCAACCGGACTTCCAAGAGCGGCTCCCATGAATTATTGCATATTTATTTGGCACTCCTTCCAACCTTTCTTTCACAAACCATGGCTAACCGAATCCTCGGGTGCCTGCCAACAATCTCATACCATGAAGGAGTGCCTTTTTATTTTATTTTTATTATGATGATGACACTCCCCCCAACCTTTGCTTACACAAGCCATGGCTAACCGAATCCTCGGGTGCCGTCCAACAATCACAAACCATGGAGGAGTGTCTATTTAAGTTAATTAATTCGGGACTGGGAATCCCATTGCCAGCTCTTTTTGCAAAATTATTGGATAAGCGGATGTGCCACTAGTCCATATGAGAGTCCGTCAAAAGTAAATGACAAGGTTGAAAGCTAAACACCACATACTTCCTCATGAGCTATGAAACATAAACACAAATTGAGAAGCATTTTGAAGGTTTTAAAGGTAGCGCACGAGAATTTACTTGGAATGGTTTGAAATGCCATGCATAGGTATTTATGGTGGACACTTTGGAATAACTTGGTTTTCATGTGTTTGGAAGCACGAGCAGCGTTCCCGCTCAGTACAAGTGAAGGCTAGCAATAGACTAGGGAGCGACAAATCAAGAGAGCAGTAACTGTCATAATCATGCTTGCGGCAAAATAAATTAACGGAGGCATAAAAGTGATACAAGAACTCTGAAGCAATATAGATCATCGAGGCTTAATTGACTTTTTGTTCAGTCATATGCATGCGTGAGCATGTGTGCCAAGTCGATATAAATGAATTATTCAGAGGAGGATACCACAATGCCATACTTACTTATGAATAAAACAATGCAAGCAAACATCCATGACATGCTACTCATATTAATAGATTGGAGCTAAACATGAGAGATCATAAACTACTAGACTTTCTCAAATAACATATACCTCACATGAACCAACTAAGCATGCTCACATGGATGAGTATATGTACAAAAATGAAAACAAATAGAGTTCATACCAGCCTCTCACCACAATCAGATTGTCGTAGATCGTCATTATTGCCCTTTTCACTTGTGTAACTTGAATAATATGAAATGAAAACCACGCTCCAGCCACCGAATACCATTGAATTCATAAAGAACTTTACAAACCAAAGAAGAACAGCAAATATTTTTGGTGTTTTCGAATTTGAGAACAAGAACAAGAGGAAACAAACAAACAAAGCAAAATCTTTTTGGGTTTTCTTATAGCAAACTAGCAATAGCAAATAAAGTGAAACAAATGCAAGAAACCAAAGCAAACAAATGGTGAAGAGAAACAACAGAAATATTTTTGGTCTTTTTGTGTTTTGGGGAAGAAACAAAGCAAAAACAAGAAATAGCAAACTAAAAGAAACACAGAAAAGCGAGATGGCAGAAATCTGCCAAAACCTAACAGTAGTACAGAAATCGATTTTTACAAAAATCTTACGTTGCTCAGATCGAAAAGTGTTCAACTAATGAAAGTTGGATAACAACCTGGGGAACCTGCACAAAAATTGGCAGCTCAAAATGACGCTCTGGCTATTTTTGAGAATATTTACGGTAACGTTCCAGAATCTGTTTTCAGGCAGCACTTCCCCAAATATCATCTTCCTCTCATTAGAAAACCACTCAAACGAACAAAACAAGTATGTGCAAGTATCCAGCAACCATAATATGCAAATAATGAGTGATGCCGGTATACCTCCCCCCAAGCTTAGGCTTTTGGCCTAAGTGGAGTTCAACCCCAACGAGGGTCGTTGTTCCTCGCCTGTGGGTAATCCATGGAGTAGTCATAGTAAAGCTCCTGTGCAGAAGAAAAGCGTGGAGGCTCCGCATATCCACCATGTTGATGCGAGGAACTTGCTGCATCGGATGATGAGTCGAGGTGCTCCTCGACCTCCGTGTCGTCTCTTGCATGTTGACCTCCTCTCTCTATATGTGCATCCAGTGCACCTTCTGTGACCGACCAATCTCCCCTGGAATAAAGGTTAGACAAAACAAGCGCGAGGCAATCTTACTAGTTTCTCAGTTTTCTTAGTTATTCTCCAAACTTTCTTATAAAATATCATCTTGTAATACAGGTTACCCAAGTTGGAGGAATCTGAAACAAATTCATGTTTAATCATAGAGGCTATGTCAAGTTTTTCTATGGGGAACGGAATATCAAAATGATGAGGTTCTACATTATGAAAAGATAGTCAACGAGAGGCAATGAGACCTCCACAAATTCCACCTTTCTCATGGTTAGTAGCAAGTCTATAGGCTATCAATGCTCCCAAATTATAAGTCCTACTATTTTGCAGTGCCGCAGCTAGAAAAGCCAAATCCGGGATAGAAAGTTTACCACCAATTCTTTTAGCAAGAACGCATTTGGTAATAAAATAGGCAAAGTAGCGGATAGCCGGGAGCTGAATACCAGTGATTTTACCATTATCACCTAAGAAACTCCTTCCATCGCAAATCATCTTGTAGAGATCCGAGAGTTCTTGCGGCGATCCCCTTATCTTCTCGCATGACCCCCATTGCGGTACTCTAATTGCTGCACAAAAAGCACTAAATGGCAAGTTGACAGCTTTATTGTAAATTTTATACTGGACCGTGGGGTTAGATCGCGACCAATTGAACTTGAAGTCCTGCACAAAAGACATAGTTAATTTTACATATTGTCTTGGCTCTCCTTCAACAAAGTCACTCAGCCCTGCACGAGAAATTAGAGTTTGAACATCTTCAAATATCCCCGCGCTTCTCATGAAATCCGCGCACGGGTAGTAAGAGGGGTATACTCCCTCTTCACGATTGACTATCATAACTTGTTGGACTTCCAATTCTTGCTGGTTCAAGTGATATCTATTCCACTCCATTTTCTGAAATTTCAACAAACAATATAAAAATTTGATTTGGTGACATATAATTGAGGGAAACTACCATAGGGACTTGCTAGAGTACTAATCATGCATCAAAACTAGTTTCTACCATTTAGAGCAAGCATGCAAGCTCACTAAACATGTTACCTACAGCAGCAAAATATTCAAGATATGCTCAACCAAACAAAATTCTACTTGGATGGGTGGAGGAGTCACATACCGAAGAGCAAATGTGCCAAATTTCGGACGAAATACGGGCTGAGCAAAGAGATCGAAAAATCTGGAGCTCTGGAGCAAAAACGCGAGTGAGAGGAACTTGGTACGAGTCTTTTCGGGAGAGAGAAGGTGCTGGGAGAAAGAGATGACAAAGTGGGGCAAAGGGGGGCCCATACCACATGGTGGCGCGGCCACCTCCTTGGCCGCGCCGGCCTGTGGTTTGGCGCCCTCTGGTGCCCCACAGGTCATCCTCCGGTGCTCCCAGGTGCCTCGTCGAAAAATAGGACCAACGGTATAATTTTTGTGAATTTTTGAAAACTTTGAAAAACGCACATTTCTGGGTATTTAGTTTATTATTACTGGCCAGGAAAATTTTGAAATCTTCAAATAACTAAGGAACTTCGCAAATTAAAAGTGCTACAGCAACTAGAGCAAGTGGAGGAAGAAAGATATGTTGTTTACCTCCTCTATGCATATAAAAAGTATCCGTTAACAAGGTTGATCAAGTCTTGATACCAAATAACTTTTTCATAGCATAAGAAGAAATAAACCTCAAATCAATCATGTTACCTTGAATTGTATTGATATGGATCCAATCACGAGAGTTTGATATTCTTCCTTAGGCTCATATATAGGACAATCAATAGTTCCAACTTTGATAGTTCTCACATTAGAAATAGTATTAACTCCACACGCTTTCTCAATCCTCTTGGGAAAATAAACGGTATGTTCCCTATCATCAACATTGAAAGTAACTTTTCCTTTATTGCAATCAATAACAGCCCTCGCGGTGTTAAGAAAAGGTCTCCCAAGAATAATAGACATATTATCATCTTCAGGCATTTCCAACACAACAAAATCAGTTAATATCAAGCAGTTAGTAGTAACTTGAACAGGAACATTCTCACATATACCAATAGGAATAGCAGTAGATTTATCAGCCATTTGCAAAGATATATCAGTAGGTATCAACTTATCTAGGTAAAGTCTCTTATAAAGACAAAAAGGCATAACACTAACACCGGCTCCCAAGTCACATAGAGCAGTTTTAACATAATTATTCTTGATAGAACAAGGAATAGTAGGTATACCTGGGTCGCCCAACTTCTTTGGAATTTTGCCATTGAAAGAGTAATTAGCAAGCATAGTGGAAATTTCCTCATTGGGGATTTTCCTTTTGTTAGTAACAATATCTTTCATATACTTTGAATAAGGAGGCAATTTAATAGCATCAGTCAAAGGGATTTGCAAGAATAAAGGTTTCATCCAATCACAAAATTTATTATAGTGTTCTTCTTCCTTTGATTTTAGTTTCTTAGCAGGAAAAGGCATTTGCTTTTGCACCCAAGGTTCTCTTTCATTACCATGTTTCTCAGCAATAAAGTCCTCTTTGGTATACTTTTTATTCTTAGCATGCTTTTCAGGTTCTTCTTCAACCTCTTCTTTATCAAGAGTATCATTCTTATCATTATCATTATCATGTTCATTACCACTTTCAGTTTCAGCATCAGAAATAGAAATACTATTAGGATCATTAGCAGGTTCAGAGGATTCTACAACATTTTTATGTTTCTTCTTCTTTTTCTTCTTAGAATGAGCACTAGGTTCAATGCGTTGAGAATCTTGTTCAATTCTTTTGGGATGCCCTTCAGGATATAGAGGATCCTGGGTAGAGACACCACCTCTAGTTGTTACTTCATAAGCATGTTTCTCTTTAGAATTATTCCCTAACAAGTCATTTTGCACTTTAGTGAGTTGATCAATTTGAGTTTGAATCATATGAAAATGTTTAACAAGCATCTTAACATCATTGGAGGTTCTCTCCACAATATCATGCAATTCACTAATAGCTCGAGAATTTTCCATTAAATGATTCTCTACTCTCATATTAAAATTTTCTTGCTTAACAATATAATTATCAAACTCATCTAAACATTATGCAGGAGGTTTCGAATACGGAATATCTTCCCTAGTAAAGCGTTGAAGGGAGTTTACCTCAATCATGGATGAAGGGGGAATTATCTCACATATATCTTCTATAGGAGGTAGATTCTTCACATCTTCAGATTTAATACCTTTCTCCTTGAGAGACTTCTTGGCTTCCCTCATATCTTCATCATTCAATATAATTAAACCCCTCTTCTTCAATATTGGAGTTGGAGTCGGTTCAGGCGTAGTCCAATCATCATGATTCCGGCTTATTTTAGCCAATAATTCTTCGACGTCGTCCGGAGTTCTTTTCCCGAAAACACAACCAGCACAACTATCCAGGTATGCCCTAGACTCAATGGTTAGTCCACTATAAAATATATCAAGTAAATCATGCTTTTCCAGATCATGCTCAGGCCGAGCTCTAATAAGAGAGCAAAATCTTGCCCAAGCCTCAGGCAATTTCTCTTCATCTCCCTGGTCAAAACTATAAATTCTCTGCAAAGCAATATGTTGAGCACTAGCAGGAAAGTATTTGCGGAAGAAAACATCAAGCAATTCTTTTGGACTTTTAATAGAATTAGGTGGCAAATTATTATACCAAGTTTTAGCGTCATCCTTTAATGAGAATGGAAATATTTTAGCAACAAAGTAAGTACGCATCTTGACATCATTAGAAAACAAGCTACTTAGAGTAGATAACTCAGTCATGTGTTCAACAACGACTTTCTTTTTCGAGTACCACAAAAGGGTGTTTTCTCAACAATAGCTATATGAGATAGATCAAGAGAAAAATCATAATCTTTATCCCTAATGTTTATAGGAGATGTGGCAAATTTAGGATCGGGAGACGGTTTATATCTAACGAGCATGTTCCGCAAGTAACTTTTTAATTTTTCTTGCATCGGTAGTAGCATTGCATTTTTCAATAAAATCATCATTAAGCTCCACATAATCTTCCTCGGGATCATCACTAAAATAATCAAGTTCGGGTGAACTAACGGGTGTAGTAGCATTAGGAGTTTCAGTATTTTCAATTTGTCTAGACCTAGCAATTGTAGCATCTAGAAAGGATCCCAAAGAACCACTATCATCAAGCACAGCAGAAACATTATCAATATTATGAGAGTTTTCAGATTCAGCAGAAGTACCCGCATTTGAAGCATGCGGCGGTGAAACAAGTTTATCAATCACAGATGGTGAATCAAGAGCAGCAGAGGTATTCAGAATTGTACCTTTTCTTGTAGTGGATGGTAATATGGCGATCTTAGTATCGCGAGGTTTACCCATGATGGAGAATTTGCAGCGAACAATATTAATCCAAGTGAACTTCCAAATAAAGCTATGCTCCCCGGCAACGGCGCCGGAAAATAGTCTTGATGACCCACAAGTATAGGGGATCGCAACGAGTCTTCGAGGGAAGTAAAACCCAATTTATTGATTCGACACAAGGGCGGACAAAGAACACTTGGAAGCCTTAACAGCGGAGTTGTCAATTCAGCTGCACCTGGAAACGAGACTTGCTCGCAAGAGTTTATCGATAGTAACAGCTTTATAGCAGTAGCGAGTAGTGAAATAACAAGCAGCAGAGTAACGAGACAAGCGAGTAGTGATTTTAGTAAACAGCGAGGATTAAAATACTGTAGGCACGGGGACGGATAACGGGCGTTGCATGGATGAGAGAAACTCATGTAACAATCATAGCAGGGCATTTGTAGATAATAATAAAACGGTGTCCAAGTGCAAAGCAATCAATAGGCATGTGTTCCATATATAGTCGTGCGTGCTCGCAATGAGAAACTTGCACAACATCTTTTGTCCTACCAGCCGGTGGCAGCCGGGCCTCAAGGGAAACTACTGGATATTAAGGTACTCCTTTTAATAGAGTACCGGAGCAAAGCATTAACACTCCGTGAACACATGTGATCCTCACATCACTACCATTCCCTCCGGTTGTCCCGATTTCGTCACTTCGGGGCCATCGGTTCCGGACGAACGACATGTGTATACAACTTGCAGGTAAGATCAATAAACAATGAATATCATGATGAAACAATAACATGTTCAGATCTGAGATCATGGCACTCGGGCCCTAGTGACAAGCATTAAGCATAACAAGTTGCAACAATATCATCAAAGTACCAATTACGGACACTAGGCACTATGCCCTAACAATCTTATGCTATTACATGACCAATCTCATCCAATCCCTACCATCCCCTTCGGCCTACAGCGGGGGAATTACTCACACATGGATGGGGGAAACATGGCTGGTTGATGTAGAGGCGTTGGCGGTGATGGCGGTGATGATCTCCTCCAATTCCCCATCCCGGCGGAGTGCCAGAACGGAGACTTCTGGCTCCCGCGACGGAGTTTCGCGATGTGGCGGCGTTCTGGAGGGTTTCTGGCGACTTCGACTTCCCTCCGTGCGTTTTTAGGTCGAGGCCGATAAGTAGTCCGAAGGAGGGCGTCGGAGGCCGGCCGAGGGGGCCACACCACAGGGCCGCGCGGGCCCCCACGGGCCGCGCCGCCCTATGGTGTGGGGCCCTCGGGCCTCCACCTCAATTGTCCTT
>NC_061508.1:251222978-251251340 GCF_022539505.1 Lolium rigidum | reverse complement strand
AAGCCCACTGTAGCTTCGACAAAACCTTATGCCAACGCCTAGGGTGCCAACTTTCCTCTTGGACTACCTGATAAGGCTCGTTGACGTCGGGCCTTGCCCATCTACAGAGCATAGTATGGGGACGATCGGATCAACTTAATCCCCATGTCCTCGCAATCCCTCTAAACTCGCGAGAAACGAAAACCGAACCTCCATCGGTCGTGATAGTCCGGGACCCAAATCTGTGAATGACATGCTCCTTCACAAAATTGGATAACATCGGCCGATATCGACTTCATAGGAACGGCCTCCACCACCCTAGTAAAATAATCAGGATGGCCAAACCACACATAGCCTTTTGCTCGATGGAGGATTGATCTTGCCGATCATATCCATACCCCAACCTCGGGAATGGCCAAGGCTTGATGATGGGGTTCATTGCCGATGCAGGTGCCATCTCGAATCTTCCCAACCTTCTGACATGCTTGACACCCTTTTATAGTAATTAAAATCAGTCTCTCCAAAGACATGGTGGGGCCAACAAAACCCCGATCGCCCGATCAAACCATTTCATCTTATGAGCCGATTGATGAGTTCCACGTGCGCCTTCGTGTACCTTGTGTAAGAGCCGATTTTGACTCGGCTGGCCCTAAACATCTGGAGAAGTAATCCTTCCCGAAGTCCTGTGGTAGAACATGTCATTCTGCCACAAGGTACATACTTCATGGCCTTGCACCTTATCCGCTTAGGTGCCCCCCGAGTCCGAACCTTTCAAGTAATGCCAGAAGATATCGGCCTCCACCATTAACTGCGTCCCATGAATCCCTACCCGGACATCGGGCTCCATCTCGCTACGTCCCTGTAGCCCGACGGCCATCTCGTGCGAGATCGTTTGCCTCTGGGACATTCTGCGACACCCGGACCCAGCTTGAAGCTTGCGTACTCTGGGCCGTGCCATCAGCTCACGGCATTGCATCCATAACGGGAAGAGCGACTCGCTCTCACATTTATGACTCGTGGGCCCGTGACAGCCGGGGAAATCACCAACTTTGAGTCTCCAAACAGTCTCCACGCGCTTGCTGCCCCGGCTTCAATAAGCAACTCCATCCCCTACGCATCATGCCAGACTCTCAAAGCAGAACATCTGTTGGTGCAAGGGGCAGACAGCTCCGATGGAGAAGGAGCAAGGTTGCCCCCTGGGTGACACGAGTAGAATGCCGATGCCGGCAACCATCATCGCAAACCGATCCATCGAAAAACATGGCCCATAATGTACACGCACAGATAGTGCCGCGATATCAGTTGCTGATTCGTTCAGCGATCGGATCGGCCAACGCCTCGTCCTTTGATCGCTTTCGCAGAGTTGATACCGGAGATCCAATTCCGATAATGCAAACATCCACTTACCGAGTCGGCCTTTCAACACAGGAGCCGACAAAGATGTGCTTGATGACGTCCGATTTGCGTGATGATGACGATTTCTGCTGTCGAAAGATGTGACGAAGCTTGGTGCGGTGTAAAAAATAGGCAGAGGCACAACTTCTCGATCTCAGGGTACCTAGTCTCTGCATCCAACATCCTTCTGCTGAGGTAGAAAGCAACTCTTTCCATACCATCGTAGACTTGCACCACCACTGAGGCGATGGAAGTATCAGCTACTGACAGGTAAATATAGAATGGCCTGTCTTGCTGGGGCGGAACCAACACGGGTGGCTTCGTTAGATATTCTTTAATCTCATCAAATGCTCGCTGTTGCTCTGCCCCCAGTGAAACTCCTCACCAGGTTTGATTTTTACCAATCCCATGAACGGCTCAATTCGTCCTGACAGATTAGAGATGAACCTTCTGACGAAATTGATTTTGCCGATGAGACTTTGGAGTTCCTTCTTAGTGGTAGGTGGCTTCATTGTTCGTACTGCCTCCTGGCTTTTCAGGCCGATCTCAATTCCACGTTCATGAACTAGGCAGCCCAGGAATTGACCGGCCGTCACACCAAAAGCACACTTCTTTGGATTCATTCTTAGTCCGAACTTTCTAGTTCGGTCCAGGATGCGTCGCAAATCCTCCAGGTGTCCCTCCACTGAGACAGACTTGACCACCACGTCATCAATGTAGATCTCCACCAACTTACCGATCAGATCATGAAAGATGTAATTCATGGCTCGTTGGTACGTTGCGCCGGCATTTTTCAGCCCAAATGTCATGACTACATACTCGAACAAGCCCACCGAACCTGGTACTCTGAATGCAGTCTTGTGTATATCTTCTGGAGCCATGAAAATTTGGTTGTAACCGGCGTTGCCATCCATGAAGCTTAAAACCTTATGCCCAGCCAGACCGCATTGATCAACGTTTCGGCTACCGGCATAGGGTACTCATCCTTCGGAGTGGCTCGTTGAGATCGCGAAAATCTATGGCGATGCGCCATCGGCCGTCCTTCTTCTCTACGGTGTACGATGCTAGATATCCACTCAAGATACCTGCATGGCCTGATGAACCCGGCGCTCAACATCTTCTCAATCTCCTTCTTGACTTCTTCTAGAATTTCGGCCTTCATCTGTCGTGCTCGCTGCTGGAACGGCCGAAATCCTTTCTTAAGAGGGAGCCGATGCTCAATGATGCTCCTTTCCAACCCGGGCATCTCTGTATAATCCCAGGCAAAACAGTCTGGGTATTCTTTCAACAAAGCTATCATCAGGCCCCTCGGATGCGGATCCAACTTTTTGCTCGATAAATGTTGGTCGTGGCTTATCCCCGTGACCAATGTCAATCTCTTCTAGCTCATCGGCCGACGTAAACCCATACCCTAGCTTTCCGTCGCCTGTTAGATCGATGCTGAACACAGGCATAACGTATGGCGAGGATAATTTTGGCCGATTGCTGGAATCGGCCTCCTTGTTGATTGTATTGTTCAATGAAGGCTTACAACTTGTTTGTGCTCCCCTACATGAGGGAGTCTTCCTACCACGACTACGTGGCATGCTTGAGGTGAGACCCTCGCTTTTTATTTTTTGGGGCCGATCGCAGGGATCGGCCTTGCCACGTATGTCGATGGATGTTGCTCTTGCTACTCTACCAGAACGGTGGATAAGACCAGCCTCACCCCGTTTTTTGTCACTTCGATGCAATCACAGCCGTCCAAACTGACTCCAGAGAGCGGCTCTTGGTCTTCCGAGTCCCATATATTCATGCCGGCTATCGAGACCTCGATCGAGTCATCTCGCATGCACGACTTCCACGTCATCTCCATCCCATTGTATCGAGGCATTGGTGCATTGTAGATGGAATGCAGCAGTTGGCGTGAATCCAATCCCTCCCTAGCAGGACAGCGTAGGTGCTTTTGCTGTCGACGATGAAGAACGTTGTTGGGATGGTTTTTCGGCCTACGGTTAGATCCATGTTCAGAACGCCTTGTGTCCCTGATGCTTGGCCGTTGAAGTCGTTTAGTGTGACGTTGGTCTTGATCAGATCTGCACTGGAGCGTCCCAAACGCCGTAGCATGGAATATGGCATTATATTGACTGCCGCTCCCGTGTCAACCAACATCCTGCCGACAGGCTGCCCATTGATATAACCTTTTAGGTACAGGGCCTTCATATGTTTGTAGCCCTTCTCTCGTGGCTTTTCAAAGATGACTGGCCGTGGACCGCGATCAAACTGTGCTATCGGCACTTCTTCGGTTCCTGGAGCACGAAACTCTGACGGAAGTATGAACACCATGTTTGTGCCAGCCGATGCACTCGCATCGGCTTTTACTTGCTTGGGGCGCCATACTTTCTTCTGTGGACGACTCTCCTCGTCCAAAGTTTGTTGAATCTTCACGGCCAGATCGGGCCGTGCTTTTCTCAACGTGTGCAAGTATTGCGCTTCGGCTTGTTCCAAGCTACGTAGCCGCTGAACCCTACGCTTTTGGGAGTGGCTGAGTCCATCAGGACACCACCTTGGCCGGTGGTACTTATCCTCTTCTTCATCTTCTGACTCCTCAAAGTCTTCTTTTTGAGATGACTCAGCTCGTATGTTCTGAGGTGGGAGAGGGCCTAGACGCTTGAAAACTGAAACTTCTCCAGTGTCCCTCTTCTGCCGTCTACACTCCGGGCAGTTGTTGATCGTGGGCAATCGGCTCATTCCTGAATCCCAGCAGTGCTTAAAGAAAGGACAGTCCCAGTGTCTATCCATGTCCTCCTGCTCTCTTGACCTCCCCTTAGCGCGGTGTTCATGTCCTTCGTCGTCTCTATCATACCGACGGTACCTTCCATTGTCTACATCGGACCGATGATATCTCTCGTCATCTCCGTCGTACGCGCGACGTCGGTCATACTGATGCTCATATTTGTTAAGGAGATGCGTGGAGAGTGGTCGTTGATATCGCACGCTTCTCACTTGTTCCTCGGTGAGGTACCGTCTGTCATCATATCGGGGCCGGTCGCGTGGGTCGGCCTTCTCCTTTTCCTTGCCGCGGGAGTGACTGCTTTCTTCTTTATCCTTGCCATGGTGGCGTACAGTCCCTGCCATGTTAACATCGAACGAGAAATCTAGTCGACGCCTCGCGGAGTGATTGGGTTCCACCATGTTGACGCCAGGAAACGGATGTGTGTCCACTTTCATGGCAAACTGGCTAAAGATCAATCGGCCTTGTTCTATCGCCGTTTGGATCTGCCGACGAAATTCTTTGCAGTCATTGGTGGTGTGGGTGAACGAGTGATGCCACTTGCAGTATGGTCTCCCGTTCATTTCTTGTGCTGTAGGGATTTTATGGCCTTCGGGTAACTTCAGCTGTTTTTCTTTAAGCAATAGATCGAATATCTGCTCAGCTTTGCTCACGTCGAAGTCAAACCCTTTTGCAGGCCCTTGTGGTTTCACCCATTTGCAAGACACGGGAGCTGCCCCCCGAGCCCATTCAGCCACGGCTACTTCCAGGTCTCCTGCAGAATCTTCAGCTTCTTCCGTCTCGACCAGGCCTACCGGACGCTTGAACTTGTCTTGGTACAATTCAGGGTCGCGCTGCTCATACGATGTTAGTTTCTGGACCATGTGCGCCAGTGAACTGTACTCTGCTTGGAAAGCCAGATGCTTGATCGGCGTTGCGAGGCCCAATGCTGCCAGTTCGACTGCTTCTTTCTCAGTTAAACGAACCGAATAACATCGGTTCCTGACAGTCCTAAAATGTTGAATGTATTCAGACACCGTTTCTCCCCGCTTCTGCCGCACCTGCGTTAGATCAGCAATGCCAGCCTCGGTAGCTTCTAAATGATATTGCACATGAAATTGCTCCTCCAGTTGCTTCCACGTCCGAACTGAGTTTGGTGGCAACGAGGTGTACCATCCAAAGGCTGATCCCGTGAGAGATTGTGCGAAAAACCTCACACGTAACGGGTCTGACGCTGAAATCATGCCCAGCTGTGCCAAATATCGGCTCACGTGCTCAATTGAGCTAGACCCTTCTGCTCCATTGAATTTTGAGAATTCAGGGAGCCGATATTTGGGTGGCAGCGGGATCAAGTCATACTCGTCGGGGTACGGCTTGGAATAGCCGATTGTTTTCCTCTTTGGCAGGATGCCGAACTGGTCTCTCAAGATGGTGCTGATTTGTTCCATGGTATTAGCTGTAGGGACCGAGCTCTCATGACTCGTTCCGGTGGCATATTTAGCTAGCCATGCCTGTTTATCAGCGCCTGCTCCAGAAATCCCTGTTGGTGCAATCTGGTTCGTGCGCGCCAAAGCATTGCAGTCCGGCACGTATGTGCACATGTATCCATGTGGGATCTCTTTAGGCGGCTCGTACAGGAATTGGAAATCACTAGGATCGCCTCCAACCTTGTAGACGACGTACGCCGGTGAACCCTGTAGCTCTGGCGCTGCAAGCGCGAATGGCAGCGGCGGTCTAATCTGGAGCAGTATTTCTCCCTGGTGAGTCCCCAGGGTAGGTCCCGACGGAGAGTACTGATGCTTCATGATCTCCTGCACCACACGAACCGCAACGCACTCGAAGGCGTTCACCAAGCTCTCAGAATGGCGGTGTAGAGAATGAGCCACCATGTAATTAATTTCTTGGCGTAGAGCTCTGGTGCGTTCCTCTGAAGAGGTAGATAGGTCTACCTCATCAAGAGCGCCTTCGGGGCAGAACCCTTTCCACCTGATGCCATGTGAACGGGTCTTCATGAAGGAGCCGATGAGATCGGCTTCCAGGATGGCTTTCATCTCATCATATTTCTTCTTGTGCTCCTCAGGCAGATCTGCGTACGTGACTGGTTCGCCCACCACCTCATCCGCAGATTTAGACATGGTTGCTGCAGATGTCGACGTAGTTGCTGTTGTAGAGTGTCCCACCGGGCGTGCCAGAATGTGTTGCCTACCAAAACCCACCGGCGAGCAGCGACGGGCAACACGGAGAGCCGGGAGGCTCCCGGGACTGTCTGGTGGATCCCGGTCCCTCGGGCAACGGCTCGCAATGCCCGGCACACGTCCTGGCGGTTGCGAGGGCGTGCCACCTGACCTATACCTGGTCAGGAAGGTGATGGATTGCTTCGATTAGTTTCCTGCATGGCAAACACGTAAACATTAAATACGAGCCCCGATCGGCTCTTAGGTTGCCCTGTGGATCGGCTCACAGAGCCGATTGCCCCATGGTTTATGTTGGATTTACAATGACATGGGGATCATGCTTAATCAATATCAAGTTAAACCAATCTACGATAGTCTAGGGTTTTTACCGCATAACCGGAACATCCTACGCATAGTTGAGCCTAGAAGATACGTAAGGTGATGGAAAACTAGCCCTAAAGAGGCCTAAAAACCAACATGGAGTTGATCCCCGGAACAATCCCTCTAGGGTTTAGCAAACCATACCTTACGCGCTACCGGATCGTTCAACCCGTTTGTAAGGCCTAACCATGCGGATATCAAACCAATCCTTGAAGAACAAGGAACAACTATAACGGACCAGATCTACTAAATAAAGAACAAGCAAGATGCTGCCCTTACACCTAAGATAGGTGTAAGGGCAGCTAGATATCGAGGGGCAGCGTAGCTAAGCAAGTATATCGTGAAAGCATCAACGTCAGCCCCAAAACACCTAAGATAAGGGTGTTTCTCGCCATCAAAAAGGCTTCAGCACGAGCAACACCAACAACGAATAAACTGATACTGCCTAGATCGCAAGATGCAATCTAGGCAGCATGTTGCTTACCAGGAGAAACCCTCGAAACAAGGGGTGGCGATGCGCCTAGATTGATTTGTTGTGAACGTGATCGTCCTCCTTTCTCAATAACCCTAGATACATATTTATAGTCCGTGGACTTTCTATCTTAGGAATAAACCTAGCTATGTACGACTAAACTTTATCTCTTAATTCTAAATCTACCATAATATACAGATACACGGGCAATCCAGACCAAATTCTCGCACAAGGCCGATTCAAAGACACTTCATATGCATGTCCTCTAAGCCCTTCTTCGATTACGGCCCATCTCCGGACTTGGTTAAAATCTGGTGATAACACACTCGAACGTCCTTCAAGCCAACTATCGGCTGCAAACAGCCAACTGTAGGCTCAGGGGCTGCTTGGGTATGGACTATCATAAAAGGGTAAAATATAATGACACGTATTCTGAAGACGATGGATTGGGAGCATCTGCCGAAGGAATAGCCGTTGGAGGATTTTCCTTCTACTTCTTCAGTATCCTCTTCGGTGGCGGGGGATTAACCGGCGCCTCTTCCAACGAAATTGGTATCTCAACCCTCGTCGTCACCATCCTTTCGGATCTGGTCTTCGCCTTCTTCGAAGGTGGATGATCCATCTCCACATCGGAACCGCATAAACAAATATAACTACATCATCTACACGGATGAAGATTGTTAGGAATTCGATCAACATCATCGTCATTCTGACTACTAGGGCTTAACTCCACTATATCAGTTAATTCATCGACAGATGCCCTTCAGCCCTTGGCAATAAAGGCCACGGCGGCATCGGCTTCTTCTTCTTCTTCTTCCTTTTATTCTTCGTCTACAGAGGTGTCGCTATCTTTGACCACCTCGACATTTTCCTTAATATTTCCTGCGAGATCATCATCTTCGGGAGCCACTCGATTCTCAGGTACAGGAAGATAGCACCTTACGACGGTGGAGGCCTGGCAAGACAAAGGAAAATTCATCAGCTCAAAATAAAAGTATCTGGTACAAGCATCGAATCAAGTATGGAACAACCAAACAGTAAAGTCACCTTGGCTAGGAGATGACGGAACTCATATGGATTTTGGAGGGCTACCAGGGAAATGGAGTCTTCTTGGCTGAAGTACGTCAGGCGCCTAACTTCATCAAGGAGTTCCTTTTCCGATAGATCTGCAGCGTTGATCCGGGTCACATCCTTGGCGCCAGTATACAACCACATCTGGTGAGCCCTGGACATCACCGGCTGGATGCGACGCCTCAAGAACAAAGCAGCGACTTCGGTGCAGCATTCTTCAGGTCCAGGACCTTCTCATACAAATTGTCGGCTATCACCTTTTCTTCGGCAGTCAAAATATTCCGCTAAGACTTTTTCGGTGTTGCATCTAGGACCGAATGCTGGCAGGTTGGAGTGGTGACCCGAGACCGGTCGGTCCCTAAGGTAGAACAACTTCGATCACCATCCTTGAACAGGTTCTCTCATTGGGAAGTTGAAGTAGTTAACTTCCTTCCGAGCGATGAAGCCGGCCCCTCCCGGACAACATGGGGTCCGCCACCCCCACTGTGGCGCTTGATGAAGAATATCTTCTTCCACAAGCCCCAATGAGGGTTAATGCCAAGAAAAGTCTCGCAGACGGTGATAAATATCGCCAGGTGCAAGATGTAATTTGGCGTCAGCTGCTAGAGCAGAATGCCGTAGGAGAATAAGTGGCATCGAAGGAATTCGTGGGATGGAAGAGACGGCCCACGGAACAAAAAGGTAGGGAGCATGACGGTAAATCTAGCAGGAGGATTGGGGCGAGATTCGGAACCTGGGAAGCGGACGTCCTTTTCGTCAGTGGAAATTAGTCCTAATAAGCTCCTCAACTTCTTCTCGTCGCGCTTGGTGATGGTGGATGTTGTCCAATCACATTGAAGATCACTGGCGACGGCGGTGGACCTCTCGTGGCGATAGGCACCTTCGAACCAGTGGCGCTCACGGCGGCGCTGGAAGACGCAGCGGTCCTCTTTTTTCCCATGGCGTCGGGGAATTCTCTTTCAAGCTTTGGAGACTTGAGTGCAGTGGCTATGGCGAGCGGGGAGCGAGGAGGAAGACTGGCAATGGGGCAAGGGCGATCTCGATTAACCTTTGCCTCCCTTTTATAAGGGAAAAGTTATTTCAGATCTTGGCCGTCAAATCCACATCTCTAAAAATGGACGGAAATCTAACTCTACACGTGGCGCAAGGGGAGAGAAACATGCGACCCACTACCCCCACTACGCACGACGATCAAGGAAATGCCTCGGTCAACGCGCAAGATCCGGTCATTTCTTAGCTAACCGCGCAGATGTGGGGTGGGCCTGCTAGGTGACGTCCTGTCAGTTGCGCCGCAGCGGTTGCCACGTTGCTGATGACCTCATCAAGATCATCGGCTCCTCCATGGCAGAGCACCCAAATATTATCAACTCAATTTAAGCTATGATGTTTGGTCCAGCAACTTATAGCCTATGCATGAGTACTTCATAGTCATCCACAGGTTTGAGGGCTACTCCCATCGGGAGCGCTGGCCGCGCACCCGATAAAGAGGAAGGAGCATTCTCAATGAAAGAAACAGACCCGAAATTTCCAGTAATCCAGGTTCGAGCCCGGGGATTTGAACCTATGTAGGGTAACACTGTTTTGCTTCGGCAGTTAGCCAGTCTCGGTTCATCGAATAAACCTGGGCTCGTTACTTTCATCCCTTACGTACGTTCAATTATTCGGCTTCTCTCAAAGTCCACATTCTTTAAGGACCCGACACAATCAAAAGATATCGGGTGAAGGAGAAGATTCAAAAACATCGGCATCAACAACAGGGCCTTCGAGTAGTACAAGTTAAGTATACGCATGGTTGCAACCATCCGCTCATAGATTTGGGGGCTACTCCCATCGGGAGTCGATCTTATTGGTATTCTTGTGTTCCCTTGAGTCGAACTATAAATTTGAGTAATACTTTCCATCGAAGATTTCAGCGATCCCCTACACTTGTGGGCATAAGAGGCCTAGTGAACCCCGACATGGAGCACGCATGCGGAGACTGTGGGAGAGGCAGGCGTGGATGCGGGCGAGCTCCGACCGGGAGACGGGCAGCAAAGCAGGCGAACTCTGGGAGGTGGAGCTGGACTGCGGTGGTGAGGAGGAGAAGCGGACGGGAGGGAGGGAGGAAGGGGAAAGCGATGGAAACAAAGCAAGAAAAGGATGTGGGTGAGAACACACCAGAGAAGAGAAGGCCGTCGTGGGCCTGTTGCTGCCTCCATACGCATGGAGGGACACATGTTTTCAACCGTACAAGCCGGAGGAAGCGACGCGTGCAATCCCTGGGGTTCCGAAGCGTTTTCATTATTTCTTTTCCGTACATTTCATCGTGGATGGGTGTCCGTGACGTTTACCCATCTTGTATGCGATGTTTTGATAGATCACTTGTAGTTGAAGCACGATGGGACTAGGCCAGAAGATGAGGCCCTATCCTGATGGATGGCTGTGCGTTTCCTCTTGGGTGGGCATCGGATGACATGCTTCTTCCGGGGAGAAGTCGATAGCCAGATTGGTTGTAACTTTTTCAAATCGTATTTACTCTGATGTTATTAAATGGTGAACTTTGAAATGTTCATTTTGGAGTACACTGCACTTAGCATATCACAAATTGTCTCTCATTCTAGGGCAGTCACAAAAATGTGTAAAAGCCTATATGGAAGTCACAGTGTCACATCACGCCTGATGTATCGATCATGATGCAAGTCGACCGAAAAATATGGCGACGAATACCAATGCTCCAAACCAATTATTTGAGACAAATCTGCATAGCAAGGATGCAACTTAATCAGATCAAGAACATGATAGCTGTGTAAGAAATCAATGGTCATATAATTTGTTCTAAATCAAAATGATTTAAATTTAGAAAATCATACTTCCTGTTGCAATCTGCGCGATCAGTTAAGTCAACAGGTTGAAATCTGCCATGCCAACTGTGCAGCTGCAACTGCAAGAATTGGGTAGTATGGCCAAGCTGTGGAACATGATTAATGTAAAAAAGTCAATATATGTTACTTAAAAATAAAATTAATTCCATTCTCATAATGACCACTAACCAAGTCCAGCATTATAGCCACTAAGTGCTAAACCGCCAATCGTTAGTAGTACTCAAAGGCACTAATCCAGTGCTTGGTTGAATCTCCAAACCTTATGGCTGTGGACTTAACTCCTACTTTGAGGTCATCTTTTATGTCCTGGCATGCATTATGATATGATGATAAGATACCATATCAACCTAATAAGATGTTTTTGCTCAATTTTGATATGAAAGAATACCTGGTGTGCATATATGGTATCATACGCCAATGTCCAACATATCCCAGCAATATACATTGGAAGGACGATAGTGGGCTCTAAAGTACCTTTGATAGCAGCCCATCCTAATAAAGCTCCATAGTTGAACGATAATCCGAGATATGCCTGAGGCTGTTAAAAAATGCATTGGAAGTAACTTAAGTGATCACTCTTTGAAAGCAAGATTACGTTAGTATAACCTTATCACGTACCCAAAATGTGAGCCTCTTCATTAGGGGATATGAATAGGCCAATGGAAACCAAATGAGCCCAAGAACACGGCTACATAGGAAAAAAGACAAATTTAGACGTGATATTTTATAATGATAGAAGCAAAATGTATCTCAAAAACTATATTTCGTTGGATTTTGTGGAAATTAGCGCGTCAAAATGGATCAACAGAGATACATTAGAATTGCAGGGTTTGTTTATATGAATTGCACACAATGCCATATGGTAGACTGTTTCTTAGGTTCGACTTTGGAGCATCCGAAATAGATAGATTTCATTCCACTCGCAAGAGTACAAAAAGGAATTACCTTAAGTTGTTCAGTTGGAGAAGAAAACCCACTCCCAGTCCTAGCAGTAGTTGAACTCCGAAGAAGCACAATCCTTGAGTAGGAGTTAGAGCGCCTGATGCAAGAGGCCTGCTTTTGGTGCGCTCAACCTACATGAGAAACATGTCCACAATCACTTCCTTGTTTGAGTCACTTTAATATGCAAGTGGGTCATTGTTAGAATACATGTACTAACTTCAATTTAAGAATTGAGCTAACTTATCCCATAAAATCATTATTTTGGAAATTTTAGTTTATTTAAAAACTAATTAGGGTAGAAGGTACCTTAATAGTGACCTACTTGCATCTCCAAAAAATATATCTAGTATTTTGGAACCTTGCTTAGCATATTTCTCTCTATGTGAGACTAAGTTGTTTGTTTAATCTACTACTTATCATATTTAGCATGACATATGAAACTTCAGTTTGCTAAATTACTATTTCATAAGTAATCATATAATACATCCATAAATGCATTTGATCCTTGTATGTATCAATGGTTCGAAAAACTTCAACGTATTTTCCATAACAGGAAAATTCTGAAGGGTGTTGTATGCAACTAGAAGAAAGTATAAAGAAGATACAAAAATAACCTTGTTATCAATGTTGCGGTCGAAAAGATCATTGACCGTGCAAGCGGCTCCCCTCATGGGGATAGTTAAACATCCGAAGAGTGCGAGCATTTTCAAGTCAGGAAGCGCCCCTGGCATTGCCGCCATTGTTAGTGACCTACGAAGCAAATGTTACAGGAGGTTAGCATACAAATATGCTTTAAACTAAATATAAGAAAACAATACCAAAATGCATTAAAAATGTCTCCTATGAAGCTTTAGAAAACCATATAACGGTGCTTTGTTTTTTATTATGAACCATATAGAAGATTTTTGTTGTAACTTGGTAATGTTAAAAATGACCGTGAGCTCTCTTGCATGTGTATGAAAGTGCAACCAAACAATTAGCGAGAGCAATCATCAATGTATTTTGAGAAGTGATGTTCTAGAACTTATATCGGATAGTGAGAACACAAAAGTAATGAATTGACTCCCTTCACAAGGTGACACAAGTTGTGACTGCAGGAGCCCCCGATACCACCACATCCCCCCTTCCACCATATCATGGTCGCAGGTAACCCATGATAGGATATGCCCACACAAAGTCGGAGCTGTGGGGCCCGATCTGGTGTGTGCGGTGTGGGTGGCTTATTAACTTGTGTATTTGCGATGGAGAACCTGAATGATCAACTCTTGTCATCGAGGTCAAGGGATATGGTTGGCAGCATCAGTAATGTCGGCTTCCTCTCTTAATTGGGGCATGTTGCCCTATTTTTGCGTGATCTAGGTGTTTTAGCCACAGGTTTGGTGTCCTTGTTTTAATGTCGATGATGCGCAATAACACAGTTTATACATAGTGGCAAGGGGGTGCATGACCGCATGGGTCAACTTAGGAAAAACTCCACCATGATTATTTTGAAGCAGCAGCCGGACACCAGGCAACATAGTATTGGGAGGCGGGAGTTGCTGGCATCGTGATCTTATTGTGGGTCATTGTTGTTCTGCCAATGGGGCTTGTCTCTACGTTAATAGGTTGACTGTTGGCTAAACTCTACACTCTGTTCTTTGAAATGAACACTTTTGTTACTGTAGTGGTTCTAGCTGTTTTCGGCAAAAGCTGGATTTTCTTCAATTAAGGGTTTTCCCTTTGTAGTTGAATAAATTGGACACCGTTTGCGAGTTTGTTCACATGGCTTAGCTAGTTTTATGCTAGGTAGTTAGGCAGGTGCACAAGCTTCGTAGGATGGCGCGTGACCAGTTCGTGTTGCTTTGTCAGCAACATGGCGATTGGAGACGTGGGATGGCACGTTCGATAAGCTCGTTCCGTTAGCTATTTTCTTGTTCTTTCTCAGCTATAAGCGGATCATTCCATAGAAGAGGATGAGGGAAAGAGGGTGGAGAAATGAAAAAAAGAAAATTTTCAAATTTGATTTTTTTTGCATCGAAATCTAAAACCTCAAGAAAATCTGTTTTCCTTTTCGATTTATCGGAATGCAAAAATTCGGTAAACAGCCGTAGGATGTTGAAATCGGATGTAAAAATTTCAGTACATGCATTTTCATATAATAAACTTTTTAATCAGAAGTTGTATGTAACCGTAAAAGCCAATTTACCGAAACATGACACCGTTTTGCATAATATATCGAAATTCATGTTTGTTAATCTTCCATAAACTAAATGACATAATACATGGCCATCTCAAAGCATTTCATATTTTCAATTTTCTATTATTTTCTTTTATTTTTAAAAACTGAAAAAGGCGATATCGGTCCAGGAGGAGCGGTGCAAATCATGGGAATTAGTAGCATGCCAAATAGGACATGCTTCTAATAAACTGATTCGTAGTAGCATGCCAAAATAGGGCACACTACCAATATTTTGGCTCACCCGCGTCCGTCGGCCAAATATGTTGGAAACATGCAAGCAAAGTGGCACGCGACCGGTATGTACATAGCAGTCGCGTGCCTCCATTTGTGCTTGTTACAGGTATTTTCTGGACCCGAGTGCATCTATGACCCACCTAGTATTCGCGTGCGCTACTTTCCATTCCGCTACTAGTACACGCACAACAGTCGCACGTTCGACTCGCGGCTACTAATAGCAGCCACGTGCGTTTATACTGGCAACGTCTCTCTATGACGTTTTTCCTACTACTAGTGCAAGTAAATTTGATCAAAGTTTTGAAAAAACTAGATAATATGTAGAAATCATATACAAATATATTTCATGATGAATTTAACGGAGTTAAGTTTGGATTGTACATATTAACATATTTTTCTAAAAACTTGGTTAAACTTTATGTAGTTTGACTTTTCGAAAAAATATATAAACTTTATTAAAACGGAGGCATTACTACTGACAAGCTAGAACGTCGATCGCAAGGTATATGAATGTGAACGGAAGGAGTAGTAGTAAGCAGCATACCACATGCATGGCCAAGCGAGGAGCCAGGAGCCGATGGGTTTGTCGAGACGAGCGAGCATCGCGTACGGGCGTGCCGCCTCAAGTGACCTCTGCACCCACGACACCGGCGGGGGGCTGCTGTCCTTCTCGTCTTCCTCCGTGTCTTCCTCCGTCTTCTTGTCTTCCTCCGTGGGCTGGGAGGGGGCCAAGATCGTGCGCGATCGTGCAAGAAGCTGGCGGGGAGAAGGACCCTGCCGACGTAGTGGGAGGATGCCTCTGTGGTGGCTGAGGCGGTGCATGGCCATGGCCTGGGAGGAGGTCGAGATCGCGTGTGGTCGTGCAAGAAGCTGGCTGGAAGAAGGACACTGTCGATGTAGTGGGAGGGCGCCAGCGTGGCGGTTGAGGCTGAGGAGGGCCATGGCCGTACGTGTTAGGTCCTTCGTACGTGTACGGGGGTTTGGCACCACGGAATGATATGGTTGTAAATCTGAATCTCAAGCTAACCAAGCAAAGGCATGATATTATAGGGCGCACGCTAAGCCGCCGAGCGACTACCATGATTTTCTCCCGCCGGTCGATCGAGTAGTTCCGCTGACCGGGTCCGCCCAAGGCACAGTGTCGTAGACCACATGTTAAGACTTTTGTTGTTCGAATACCACATGCTAAGACCTTTTACTTTTCGAATACCACATGTTAAGACCAAAGACTGGACCACTGCTCTCTCGTACCGGTACCGTGGCGTTTCTTACACAAAAGCTTACTTTTCTCTCTCCCTAGACTCCACCTCCCATTTGGTATTAGATGTAAAGAAATGGAACCCAGCGACACAAAACAAGAGAGACTAATAAAAAAAAACACAAGAGAGATTATTGCACGGACAAAATAAAATACAAATCATTTCCGGAAATACAGTATACAAAAACTGTTACCCCTCTGTCCAAAAATAAGTGACTGGACTTTATTAAAATAAGGCTATATGTACACATTGAAAACGCATTTTTCTTGTCCCCGAGGATTCGTGTGAGGATACGAGTAAGATAGTACCAGACTAAAATACAATCACGATGTGTATCAAATGTCCTTGATAAAATTGTAAGATATTATGCTATGCATCGGAATACTAGCAACGATTCTTCTACTGTCCTACATCCATATATATAGATATGCATGGGAAAAGGTTGACGGTGCTGACGCACTACGGGAAAACACTACGTTGCCGTGCGATCGCACGGCAAAGGGGCCTATTTGCACGGCAAGCTTTTGCCGTGCGTAGCCGCACGGCAACGACTGGTCGGCAAAGAAACCGACGGCAAAGGAACCTTTGCCGAGCGCTTCGCGAATTCTGCACGGCAAAGCCTTTGCCGTGCAATGCGTTCTACGCCGTGCGCACTTTGCTTTGCCGTGCGGGCCAACTCTGCCGTGCGTCGAGTTCTATGCCGTGAGCCCGAACTTTGCCGTACGCCCAATACTTTGCCGTGCCCCAAAGTCTTTGCCGTGCGCTTCTCTCGTGCCGTGTAGTAATCTTTGCCGTGCGCCCGCGCCCCTTCCCGCACGGCAAAGCCTCCTGCAGCCACACCCAGTGAGCTCCCAGGAGCACAGGTGAGCGATACGTGCCTCCTTTGCCGTGTGTGTGCACACGGCAAAGAGGCCAAAAGTCCTTTGCCGTGTGCACACACACGGCAAAGGGGCCTGATTTTTTTCATTTTTTTGCTGTTTTTCAATTATCCCTGCATTTCACAAATATATCATATATAACATATATATCAACATATGATCACCAAACACATCAACAACACCACAAATACGTCGAGCACACATAGTTCATGCATACAATCTGTTACATAGAGTCCATCCATATAGCAATGTCCATTATTACAATCCATAACAAGTGCGAATAATCCATTACAACGACGACGAGTGCACGAAGACCATGCCATCAACCTTGTCCTCCTCCATTGCTTGCGCCCGCCTCATCGTCATTGCCTTGTGACACATAATCTACAAGGTTGATGGAATTAGCATTTGCACTTGCATATTGAACACTTGAACAAGTACAACTAGCGGGTTGGGCACAAGTGTAGGAGGACTCACCGCGGTTCATGCTCCGGATGATGTTCGTGTTGTTCACGGTGAAAGGTGTCACCGGCTGAGTGGACGGTGGCGGCATCCACGGCAAGGAGAAATGAGGAGTAGAAAGACTCCCCGGTGGAGAAGAAAGAGCCGTCTGGCTCATCAGCGAGCTCATCTGTGCCTGATGTTGCTGCATCATCTGATTCTGCTGTTGGATCTGCTGCATCATCTGTGTCTCGCTGCCGCCGATACTCCGCAATCTGCTGCTCCATGTGTCGTGCGTGCTCCCGGGCCGCTCGCTCCTTTGCTGCCATCTTCGCCTACGATGTGTTGCTGCGATGTCATTAACATTTCAATGGAAAGCATGTAAAGGAAAGGTAGAGGCCCGAGGAAGAACATACCCGTAACCGCTCGACAGCTAGATCTGAAGCCCGTGGCTGGGTCTCTACCTCAGGCTGGCCGCTCTTACGACCACGACAGATCTGGCGGAGAGAGGGAACCTTCGCTAGGTCGACGCACCCGTCACCAAGCCATAGGCGTCCATGCTTCGAGCCTTCTCCCGCAAGCACCGCAACCTCAGGGTCAAAGTCATCGGCTTCTGGGTTGGCATCCTCGCCGTACTTCTGCTTGAACTTGGAGACATACGACGTACACTGGGTCTCGGATTGCGGGTTAACCCACATGGACCCCGTCTCAAGATCCGGCGTCTTCCTTTGCTTCATCTTCTTTAGCACGACAAAGACGTTAGGCTTCGCTCTCCGTCCCGACTTCCCGCAAAAGAGAACATGTAATAAAGTGAAGTGGCACACCCTTGCAGAGTTAACATATATATATATATATATATATATATATATATATATATATATATATATATATATATATATATATATATACTTAGTAGTACACGCACGTGGCTCATCACACGACAAATAGATAATTAGGAAAAACCACCACATTGTAGCCAGGTGTATCAAAAAACCACCACATTACGTTACGATTTCAAAAACCACCACTTTAAAGGTAACACGTTACAAAAAACGCGGATTCATCTCTAATACCCGTTTAATCACCAAACTGAATGACAGTCCCCGCTATCAGGCTAACGTGGCACAGTGAAAACGGTTCAAGACAACAAATGTTTGGACTTTATTGCAAATTTTCAAAAACAGGATAGCTCCTTTCTTTTTTTTCTTCTATTTTTTTACAGCTGCCTATCCAATAAAGAAGGAAGAAAACTCAAAATAAGAAGGAAGAAAAGACCGATCCTCTGTGCCCGGGCACCAGCACCATCTCCTCCATGCCCGACCGCCGACGTCGGTGCAAGCCCTCCCCACTACCTCCTCCGCACCACCCCAACCACACTTTCCCTGGCCTCCACCTAATCCTAGGCATGTGTTCCCCTCCGCGGTCTTCTCCCTGGTGAGCTCACCTCCGTGCTCTGATCCCCTCCGTAGAGGTGCAGCATGGGCAGGAGTGCGAGCAGGGACGGCGGCACCGACGAGCGTACACATCGAGGCGTCCTCCCCGTCTTCGACGCCGGCGAGCCCTCATGGGTAGGAGGCCTCATCATCGATAACGCTGGCGAGCGGGGCATGTTCGTAGCACACTCGCGTGTGCTGGGCGTGTCTGGTCTCGCTGCCAGACGGAGGTTGAGACACTCCTCGGGCGATAGTTCGTGTTGGCCGATGCCATGGCGCTCGGCAGAGCTACGGGCATCAGCCCTATTAGCCGGAAATGGGGGAGGTGCGGAGGGTGGCGCGTATCCGCTGCGGCGGCGAGAAGTTAGGCAGCGGCATCAACATGATGGTCCAGGGAGAGAGAAGAGGATTGATACAGAGTGGGGCCACAAAGAAGGCGTTGATTGGCAATTTTTTTTTAAAAAACACAGATTTTGTAAATGTGCAACATCTATCACCTATGTTTGTTACATATGTGCCATTCCAGCTTGGCAACGGGATCCATACGCCAGTTTGGTGATTAAACTAGCGTGTTAGCTGAATCAGTGTTATCTGTTACGTGTTATCCGTAGAGTCGTGATTCTTTTATATACTAGCAAAAATGCACGTGCGTTGCACCGGGAGAACATCAAAAGTTGCTGCCGCAATCGCCTCGTTGCTGCTGCAATCGCCTCGTCCCTCGCCATGATGTCCTCCTCTAGCTCGCGGTTCTCGCGGTCGATCCTCCTCCTCCGTAGCCACACGCGCCTGCTCCTCCACCGCCTCCGCGCTAGCCACCTCCTCCGCGACTGCCGCCAGGTCGGCATGGTAGCGGGCTCCTTGCCTCGCCGAGCTTGCCGACCTCCACGCGCCAATGTGGTCCCGGACCATCCACGCGACCTCCGCCAGGTCGGAGCGCATCGCCGCGAGTTTGTGCCTCCGCCACCAGGGCCTAACGACGACCGCCTCAAGAGGCTCTCAAACGACGCGAGCAACACCCGCTGCTCGTCGCTCACATCCTCATTGTTGGGGAGGAAGCCCATGTCATCGTCCTCCTCGTCGTCGACGGCGTGGATGATGGCGGCCAGGTCTGCCACCTCCAGATCGTTTCTGGTCGACGCCATCACCACCCTCGCCTCCACGAGTTCCTCCCTGGCCTCCGCGAGCTCCCCCTGCAGGTGGGACATGGTCGCTGCTGCCGCCTCAGTCCTGGCCTGCTAGGTATTTCCCACGCAAATGGACTCGGAGACCCTGTACAACCAATTTAGTGCCCGCAAACCAACACAAACAAAAGAGGGCGAATACTTTTAGCATTCGTTTTGTGTCGACCCGTTGAATAACCTAAATAACACCACTCGAGCACAAACTCAGCGGGGCATCTTGGCTGGCTACTCCAACGTGTGGTCTGAAAACGTAAAAAAGAAAGAATATAGATACCCATTTTCTATTTCTTGCGTGGGCTTTGGCTTGTCTTACCCGGCGCTCCCTCGCGACGCGCGTCGGATCAAGATCGGGCGGCCCAGACTGAAGCGGCGCTTCCGTCCAACCCGTCCATTGATGACCCACAAGTATAGGGGGTGTATCGTAGTATTTTCGATAAGTAAGAATGTCGATCCCAACGAGGAGCAGAAGGTGTTGACAAGCAGTTTCGATGAAGGATTCACTGTAAATGCTCACAGACAAGTATTCAGGGGGTTTTGATGTAACAGTTGAATAAAGTGCGAGTATGTAAAGTGCGAGAGTAACAATTGCAGCGAGTGGCCCAATCCTTTTTAGCACAAAGGATAAGCCGGTTTGTTTACTTATAATGACCAAACGTTCTCGAGGACACACGGGATTTTAGTCTAGTGCTTTCGCTACATACGGCTAAATAATCTTCATTGTTGTGATAAGTGTTGTGTGGGTGAACCTATGCTAATGTACCGCCCTTCCTAGGACTAAATACATACTTGTGATTATACCCTTGCAAGCATCCGCAACTACAAGAAAGTAATTAAGAATAAATCTAACCACAGCCTTAAACTCTGAGATCCTCGCGATCCCTCCTGCATCGATATACCAACGGGGGTTTAGGTTTCTGTCACTCCGGCAACCCCGCAATTAGCAAACGAATACAAGATGCACTCCCCTAGGCCCATAAATGGTGAAGTGTCATGTAGTCGACGTTCACATGACACCACTAGAAGAATAACACCACAACTTAAATATCACACCATTGAATATTACTCAACCATAGTTCACTACTAACATTTAGACTTCACCCATGTCCTCAAGAACTAAACGAACTACTCACGAGACATCATATGGAACATGATCAGAGGTGATATGATGATGAATAACAATCTGAACATAAACTTGGTTCAATGGTTTCACTCAATAGCATCAACAACAAGTATAGATCGATACCGGGAGAGTTTCCCCTATCAAACAATCAAGATCAAACCCAAATTGCTACGGCGGTGATGAGGTGCTGCGGAGGAGATGGCGGTGATGATGATGGAGATGATGATGATGGCGATGGCGATGATGTCCAGCTCGATGACGGTGACGATGGCGTCGATTTCCCCTCCCGGAGGGAATTTCCCCGGCGGATTCCTCGCCCGCCGGAGAGCTCTTTTCTCTCTCGGTGTTCTCCGCCCCGCGAGGCGGCCGTAACTCTTCGTGAGGTACCCCCTCTGGCTTAGGTTTTCGGGACGAAGGTTTTCGCGAAGAAAAGGAGGCGAAAGGGGTCGTGGGCCCCCGCACCATAGGCCGACGCGGCCAGGGCCTGGGCCGCGCCGCCCTAGGGTGTGGGCCCACCCTGGCTCCTCCTGGTCCCTCCTTCTGGCTTCCTTCGTCATCTTGAAAAATAGGATTTTTGGTATAATTTCCTTCCGAGTTGATCTTCCGAAATATTGCGTTCGACGGTGCTTTTTCCAGCAGAATCCCGGCTCCGGTGTTCGATCCTCCAATAATGATGAAACATGCAAAATAGATGAAATAACATAAGTATTGTGTCCCAATATGAAATATATCAATGAATAACAGACAAATTATGATATAAAATAGTGATGCAAATTGGACGTATCAACTCCCCCCAAGCTTAGACTTCGCTTGTCCCCAAGCGAAACTGAGCTCGATAGACAGGACCACATGTTTATGGAGTGAAGAGTCGATAAATAAAATACGGACAAGAAGCATCATATTCATTCACACAGGACATTATAGTAAACAACCTCTTATAACTCATATTGAAACAAGTATAAGGTAATCACAAGTAAAGGTGCATGAGAAATCATAATTGGTGATGGCAAACTTCGTTCTTGGTCAGAGAACAATTAACAGATTATATTTATCTCATTGAGCAGCGCTCTCATGTTAAAGTTTATAAGGCACAACTTGCATACTCAATCATAATGGTCTTCTCATGATCATTGATAACTTGCAAAGCTATATTCATTCAGATAAAACTTGTACTAAACAAGGAAGAATAAAAGACATGATGTAGCAAATCACAATATAATGGTTTGATCACAACTACTCAAATGCTTGCTTGAGATGGAGAGAAATAGGTTTACTGACTCAACATAAAGTAAAAGACAGGCCCTTCGCAGAGGGAAGCAGGGATTAAATCATGTGCTAGAGCTTTTTCAGTTTTGAAATCATATAGAGATAATAAAAGTAACATTTTGAGAGGTGTTTGTTGTTGTCAACGACTGGTAGCGGGTACTCTAACCCCCTTGCCAAACAACCTCCTAAGAGCGGCTCCCATATTATTTTCATTTTGTGTGGCACTCCTTCCATCCTTTCTTTCACAAACCATGTCTAACCGAATCCTCGGGTGCCTGCCAACAATCTCATACCATGAAGGAGTGCCCTTTTTATTTTAGCTTTATGATGATGATGACACTCCCCCCAACCTTTGCTTACACAAGCCATGGCTAACCGAATCCTTCGGGTGCCGTCCATCAATCACATACCATGGAGGAGTGTCTATTTAGTTTAATTAATTTGGGACTGGGAATACCATTGCCAACTCTTTTTGCAAAATTATTGGATAAGCGGATGAAGCCACTAGTCCATTGGTGGAAATTGCCCAACAAGATTGAAAGATAAAACACCACATACTTCCTCATGAGCTATGAAACATTAACACAAATAAGAGATACTAAGTTTTGAATTGTTTAAAGGTAGCACATGAAGTATTTACTTGGAATGGCAGAAAATACCATGTAATAGGTAGGTATGGTGGACACAAATGACATAAGTTTGGGTTAAGGTTTGGATGCACGAGAAGTATTCCCTCTCAGTACAGGTCTTTGGCTAGCAAGGTTAATTAGCAAGCATAAGAGTCGAGGGAAACAAACAAATATACATATGATAGAAACAATCATGCATCTTCCTTGTAAGCACAAACAATTTTAACTTCAGAATAATGAGCTATGAGCTAACAAGAAAGACAATGAAACATCTACATGTATTTCTCTTTTCTATTTAAACCTCAAAGTGTTGTTGCTATTGACCAATGCTAAGTTTGCCAAAACCAAATAGATTTATTCAATGCTCCCCAAGTGATACCAATACTAACAACAAGATGAATCATAGAGATTGCAAACTAAAATAAGATGTGCAATATGTAAATGATAAGACTTCTCATTAATATTCCATATCGATAACTCACACCAAGGGATACATAGACAACTAAAGGAGAGATACTTCCAAACGCAACCCATCTTATACGATAACTTCCCTATTCATGATATGACACTACTTGACAATAAAAATAAAAGGTAGTGATAATGTGATACCGCGGCACTCCCCCAAGCTTGGAACAAACCAAGGGGATGCCAATACCGATGATGAATTATTCCTGCGGCGATGGTGGTGACGAATTCCCGTCATCAGACTTCCAAGGAAGAGGCTCCCCATCAAGAAACGACATCTTGGTCTCGGGAATCCTGAAACTGGCAGCACGGCTTATGTATTTAAACCTGTTTTCATACTCACAGTTTTGATTCTGAACGTCATAGAGTTGTGCTTGGAGCTTGTTGGTGGTGTCGTGAAGTGAGAGGATGTCGCTCCAAAGCTTTCCAGTTTCCTTCTCATGTTCAGCAATGAGTTCGGACACAATCCCGTGGAAGATATCCACCTCACGCTCAGCCATCTTCTTGTACTTGAAAACCTCTTGTTCTAGCTTCTCCATCCTGTCTTCCAGGCTTCCTTCTCCTTTAGGACCCCTGGACATCCTTGACCTGCAGTTCTCCTTCAACGAGCAGCAACTCCTTGGGGTGCATCTTCAGCTCCTCCATGTACAAGTTGCCAACATCCTTGCTGGAGCTGTCCTTCGGAGCTTCCGACGAAGACATGGTGGCTCTAGCTCCGAAGCAAATCCTGGCAGAAACAGCTTGTCGTGGATGTAGCCACGGCAGATGCTACGGGGGGTAGCACTTCATTAATGCGAGGGGAAGGGAACATCGCCATCTACGGGTCGAGGTGCAAGAGACGCAAGGGTTTTACCCAGGTTCAGCCCCTCCGGAGAGTAAAAGGCCTACGTCCTGCTAGATCTTTATTGCTCAGTGGAGAATTACAATGGGGGGGCTCAGTCGGCGGCTACGCCGAGAGCTTACAAGGGGAGATCGGATCTCAAGTAACGTCTCCTCTAGGGTTTAAGCCCGGGGGTTTATATAGACACCCCCGATCTAGGGTTACATGGTGATAACTCCGAATCATATCAGTTGCTACTAATCCGGGATTCGTTAACTCTCTTGCAAGTAATCTTCTAATCCAGCCGCGCAGATCTTCTCCTTAGAATCGTGGCCCAGTCGCCTTTGGGCCCAGTCGCTTGGGCGACTGGCAATCCACCTGGGCCTCCATCTTCATGGCGAGTGGGACTGGCGACCCACCCCCTATGGGCATATCCCCATCAGTAGTCCCCGAGCGCGGTGGTGATGAAGCGCGGGTCTGAAGCAAGTCTTGAAGAGGCGCGGTGATGGACCGAGGTGAATCGCTGCCGGGCTCCCGAAGACAAAGTTACGGGCTTGGCGCCAGTCTCCAGTCGCCATAACTTGGTCAGTCAGTCGGCGTATGACAGTCGGCGTCAGCCAGTCGCCGTTGGCCAGTCGACGCGTAGTTATCACGGAGACACGTGGAGAAGCCAACGGCTAGATTTCACGTTGACCGAGGCGTGAACCGTTTGCATGTTGTTGACCGTTGGGTCTGATGTGACCGCTAACGGCTAGATTTAACGGCTATTCAGCCGGAGACGGCGCAGATCTTGACCGTTGATTACGGGGCGGCGATTCCGGGACGATTCGACGAACAGATTTCTTCCTTAATCTGGGCGAGTGCGGACGGTATAAAGGGCCGCCCCTGGGATTAGGGTTCAACACTTCTCCGCATTCTTCTCATATCTTTCCCCCATTCTCATCTTCGTTCCAAACTCCACACGCATCCATGGCGACGAAAGGCTGGGGCAAATCGAAGGTCACGCGGGAATCTCTCCTCCCGTACGTCGCTTCCGGGGTCATCCCGGAGTTCAAGCAAGAGCGATGGCGAGTTCCACCGGCGAACGAGGTGGAGCCCTTGCCGCGGCCCGGGGAGTTCGTGATCTTCCTGAGCTTCCTCGACCGCGGGTTCGCTCTCCCTACCTCCGATTTCCTCCGACAGCTGCTGGCCTTCTACAGCATCAAGGTTTCCGACCTCGGGCCGCACAGCGTCCAACATATTTCTCTGTTCGTGGCGTTATGTGAATGCTACTTGGGTTGCCCACCCTACTTCCCGCTGTGGGTGTCCATCTTCCATGGGCGGGCGACTCGGGCCAGCAAGAACAGTGAAGCGCTCATCCCGAACGGCGGGATCACCTTCCAGGTGAAGTCCGGGGAGAGCTTCATCGACATGGCGCTCCCCAAGAAGGCGCAGTCGCTGTGGCGCCGCTTCTGGTTTTATGCCAAGGAGTACACTCCCCCCGGCGAAGTCTGCATTCCCCAGTACAGCCCCAAGCCGAGCGTCCCGCGGCGTCTCAATGTCCGGTCGCTGCCGCGCGAGCAGGAAGAGGTGGTGAAGGAGATGCGCCAAGCGATCCAGGCGCTAAAGGATAACGGCCTGACGGCGGTCGATATGTACAACTGCTGGCTCGGCCGGCGGCTGATCCCCCTCCGATGCCGAGCTCACCCCATGTGGGAATACCGGGGGCAAAACGACCGCACCCGGTCGACTGCGACCGAGTGGGACGAGGGCGAGTACCGGAAGGCGCTTGCTAGGATCACCACCGCCACCTTCACCTCCTTCGAAGACGGCGTGCAGCCCTACTCCGAAGATACTCCGGCGCCTCAGGTAATGCTTCGTATGGCGACTCCACACGGCTTGGTCGCGTTTCTTCCTTTCTAACCCGTTCCTTTGACTTGATTGCAGCGTTGGCAGAAGATCGCCGACCATCTCCCCCCTCTCGCCGGGAAGGAGCCTCCAGAGATGATCGAAGGTGAGGAGGAAGAGGTCGACGAGGAGGAGGAGCGCACCGAGTCGGATTCCGAGGCGCGAGACTTCATCCGACTTCCACGCGGGTCGAAGAGGGGTGCCGAGTCCTCGTCCCAGGGCGCGGCTGAGGAGGAGGCGACCTCTCGCCCGGAGGACGAGGCGGAGCCCTCCAAGGAGGAGGCCGAGCCGCCGTCGAAGCGACTGCGCCCCACCCTCTTGGAAGGGTCCATGAGGCTTCAGCGTCCCTTGAAGGACGCGATCGACGCGGGGGCTCATGCCGGTCCAGGCGTGAGGGCGATCCCCACAGTGAAGTAAGTGTTCTTTGTCAAAGTTGTTCTCCTTGTGGCCGGGTCGGACGCCGATTCACCTCGTCTCCTTGTAGGTCCAAGAAGAAGACCTTGGTGAAGCCGCCCGCGGCTGGAGTGGCGGCCACGAGGGCGGCCGAAGCAAAGAAGAAGGCCGCGGAGAAGAAGGCGGCGCCGTCCGACCTTGGGGGCGCGGGATCGGCTCCGGAAGAGCCCACCGCCGTGGGCCGAGCTGAGAAAGTGGGCGCCAGCCGCGCCAAGCCCTCCGCCGAGGTCTTTCCGCTACCTAGCATGGTTCGCGGGGGAACGGCGAGCGCAACGGCGGAGCCGGACGTCGCTCCGCCCGTGGTAGAAGAGGGGGCGACTGACGCCAGGTCGACCGAGGGGCAGAAGGCGCCCGAGGTTGAAGGGGACGTCGTCGAGGAGGGCGGCCGGTCGGGGCCGCTGAAGGAGCGCCGGTCCAAGGCCGCTAGGGACCGGGCCCCACCCAGTGATGCCGACACGCGGGCAGGCGAGGTGCCGTCGACCGAGGCAGTGATGCAAGCGGAAGGGGCGACCGAGCCATGCCGTCCGCCGCCTCCCGCCCTGACTTTCACCGAGCTCCACACGGCGCTTGGCGAAGCGCACGTGGTGAGTGTAGGCTAGTCACCCCCAGTCCCCGAGGGTCGACTTGGTCTGAAAGGGCGAGTCGAGTCTCCTTCTTGTCCATCTGTTTTTCTTTCGCTGACTTTGGCACTTGCTTTTGATTTTTCGCAGGCGGAGGTTAAGCGATTGACCGCGCTTGTGGAGGAGGCGGCACAGAAGAACCGGAAGCTGATTGCTCTGGGCAGTAAGTCGTGCTTGCTTTGCCTTCCTCTCCCGGTATCACTGCCCCTGGCGTTCGTCCTCACTGCTCTCTATTCTTTATAGCAGAGGCGCAGGCGAAGGCTCTTGCCGAGGCTCGGGAAGGATTCGTCAAAGAATCTTTCTATCGTGAAGCCGAGTTCCGGGCGCAGCAGGCCGAAGAGGCCCGGAAAAAGGCGAAGGCGGAGGTGGCGGAGTTGACGAAGGTCCTCGAGCAGAAGGGCCGGGAGCTGGAAGACGTCATCTCCGAGTACAAGGAAAAACTGGAGGCGGCGACTAGTGCGCAGGACTCCGCACGTGGGGCTGCCGCGTCCCTACGAGAGGAGGTTGCGGCCTTGAAGCAGCAGCACGCCAAGGAGCTTGCTGCGGAAAAGGAGGCATCCGAGGGTATCGTCCTGGCGGTGCAAGCCGAGAAGACCAGCTTCGAGGCATTCGTCAGAGAGATGTCGCGGCAGATCCTTGGTAAGTTCTTGCTTCGGCTCCTGTTGTTATTTTGCCAGAGATTCGACTATCCGAGAGCGGCGAGCCGGCCTCGGGGGCTAGTCCCCGAGCGTGGCGAGTCGGCTTCGGGGGCCAGTCCCCGAGCATGGCGAGTCGGCTCCGGGGCCAGTCCCCGAGCGTGGCGAGTCGGCTTCGGGGGCCAGTCCCCGAGCACGGCGAGTCGGCTTCGGGGGCCAGTCCCCGAGCACGGCGAGTCGGCTTCGGGGGCCAGTCCCCGAGCACGGCGAGTCGGCTTCGGGGGCCAGTCCCCGAGCGTGACGAGTCGGCGTTTGCAGGGGAGTTCTCATTTTTCCCTTTGTGTTGTCGATTGCAGGTACGTGCGACTTCGTGGAGACGGCGACTCCACGGGAATGCCTGTCGACTGCGACCGTGCGTATCATCGCCTGTGCGGGGAGATACGCGCCGCGCTCCGCATCCGAGTCCGCGGGAGGTGATGCCGCGGGACACGCAGTCCGTCTTCAAGGCCGTGTCCAACATTCCGGCTGTTGTTGACTGGCTTCGTCGCTCCTCCTGCCGCGTTGGTATTACCATGGCTCTGAGCATGGTGCTGGCGCACTATTCTGAGGGTTTCGACGTGGAAGAGGTGACCGCTGGCTTCCCCTCGGAGATCGGCGACCCGACGTTGCCGAGTGCCGCGGCGGCGATGGACGCGGTACGCCCCTTGCCGACCGGGTACGCGGCGACGGCGGACTTGGAGACCCATATCCCCAGCCAAGCGGCGCCCGGGGACGCGGAGAAGGAGCCAGGTCCGGT